>NC_057795.1:527451439-527459865 GCF_018294505.1 Triticum aestivum
GACCCCACCCCGCTCTCGCCGGAGCAGCGCCGCAGGGGCGATACCAACCTCGCCCTCACCCGCGCACGCCGCAACCTCCGCCTCGCCGAGTCCGGAGCTGCTCGTGGAGGAGACGTGGCTGGAGGCACTCTTCCGGGGAGCCGCTCAAGCCCTACGCGCTCGACCTCTGCCGCTTCGTCGCCCACGAGCGCCTGCATGCCAAGGTGCCCGTCTACCCGCCGCCCCACCTCGTCTTCCACGTGCTCCACACCTCCTCCGCCTCGCTAACCAGGACAGGAGCAAGTGCCAGCAGCAGTTCGACGACTACAAGGAGGTTCGCTTTTGTTTCCCCAATTCCTCTCGCTGCCATTTCTTCCCTGCCCTCGCTGGGGATTAGGGTTTGATGCTTTGGTGCCGTAGCCGCCGTCGCCGAGCTCCTGTGTTGCCTCGCCGCTGCGCTGTCGCTGCAGTCGGCCGCGCTCGTGCACACACGCACTTGTGTGTTGCCGCCCATGGCCGCGCTCGTCCTCTGTCGGCCGTGTTTCTTCCCTCGCCTTGTTGCTGCTCCTCCCTCTTGCTTTACTCCTGCTGCTCCTCCTCTCAACGTCTTGTTGTTGCTCTTCTCTGAAACCTCAAAACTTCTGCTCCTCCCCCTCTCCACTTCCCTCCTGCTGCACTTCTTTGAATCTGAATCCTTGCTGTCTCCCTCTCTCTCTCTCAAATTTCTATGAATTTTAGAAGTGTAATGTTCAGAATTGTGTAATGTTCAGATTTTATATATTCTTGCAACCTATTAATTGTTCAGTTTAGATTCGTGTTTGTCTAGTGATTATGTGTTGATCTGCGAAACTGAATTTGTTACTCTGTTCTTTCATGGCATAATTAGTTAAATTTTGTAAGTTGTGTACTGCACTTGCCGCATAACCGTGCTAGTTCAAGTTGTAGTCTCTGTATTACCTATGTACCTGTACCTGTGATATATATATATATATGTTCGTGATATATATAAGGTATCTCATGTCCTATATTATTGTTTCTTCTCTTTGTTACATGTTAGATGAACATATGTGCTCTGGTGGTGGCCTGGACCTGCATCTGTTCTTGGTTGCTTTCCATTCTACAACTCTTATACTGATTATCACAACGGTGCTTTTTTATGACATCACTACAGTGCAATATGGTGTTAATTCATAATCCTGGGTGCTAGTGAGTGTGTGTGTTAATTCAAATTATGGTGTTAATTCAAATTATGGTGTTACAGTAGAATATGATAAGGTTTTACATTGGCTTATACTAACCTATCTCACGAGTTCTTGTTGAGTTTGTTGTGAATGAAGCTTTTGATAAAAAGAGAAACCATGATATGAGAGGAATTATGGAGACATAAAAGTTCAAGCTTGGGGATGCCCAAGGCACCCCAAGATAATATTTCAAGAAGTCTCAAGCATCTAAGCTTGGGGATGCCCCGGTAGGCATCCCACCTTTCTTCTTCAACAACTATCGGTTAGTATTGGTTGAGCCTAAGTTTTTGCTTCTTCACATGAGTTGTGCTATCCTTGCATTGTCATTTATTTTGTTTTGCTTGTTGAATAAGATACCAAGATCTGAAATTCTTTAATGAGAGAGAGTCTTCACATAGTTGCATAATTATTTAGCTACTCATTGATCTTCACTTATATCTTTTAGAGCACGGTGGTGGATTTGTTTTAAAGAAACTATTGATCTCTCATGCTTCACTTAGATTATTTTGAGAGTTGTTAATAGCATGGTAATTTGCTTAAAGATAATATACTTGGTATTCAAGATTTGTGAAACTTTCTTTTGAGTGCGTTGAATACTAAGATAAGTTTGATGCTTGATAATTGTTTTGAGATATGGAAGTGATAATATCAAAGCAATGCTAGTTGGGGTGATTATGAATTTAAAGAATGCTTGTGTTGAAGTTTGTGATTCCCGTAGCATGCACGTATGGTGAACCGCTTTGTGATAAAGTCAGAACACAATTTTATTTATTGATTGTCTTCCTTATGAGTGGCAGTCGGGGACGAGCGATGGTCTTTTCCTACCAATCTATCCCCCTAGGAGTATGCGTTTAGTGCTTTGGTTTTTGATGACTTCTAAATTTTTGCAACAAGTGCATGAGTTCTTTTGATTAATGTTGAGTCCATGGATTATACGCACTCTCACCCTTCCACCATTGCTAGCCTCTCTAATACCGCGCACTTTTTGCCGGTATCATACACCCACCATATACCTTCCTCAAAACAACCACCATACCTACCTATCATGGCATTTCCATAGCCATTCCGAGATATATTGCCATGCGACTTTCCACCGTTCCGTTGATATGACATGCATTACTTTTGTCATATTGCTTTTTACATGAACATGTATTTGACATTGTATTTGTGGCAAGGCCACCTTCATAATTCTTTCATACATGTCGCTCTTGATTCATTGCATATCCCGGTACACCGCCGGAGGCATTCATATAGAGTCATATTTTGTTCTAAGTATCGAGTTGTAATTGTTGAGTTGTAAGAAAAATAAAAGTGTGATGATCATCATTATTAGAGCATTGTCCCAGTGAGGAAAGGATGATGGAGACTATGATTCCCCCATAAGTCGGGATGAGACTCCGGACGAAAAAAAAGAGTGGCCATAAAAAAAGAGAAAAGGCCCAAAAAAAGAGAGAAAAAGAGAGAAGGGACAATGCTACTATCCTTTTACCACACTTGTGCTTCAAAGTAGCACCATGATCTTCATGATAGAGAGTCTCATATGTTGTCACTTTCATATACTAGTGGGAATTTTTGATTATAGAACTTGGCTTGTATATTCCAATGATGGGCTTCCTCAAAAGTGCCCTAGGTCTTCGTGAGCAAGCAAGTTGGATGCACACCCACTTAGTTTCTTTTGTTGAGCTTTCATATACTTATAGCTCTAGTGCATCCGTTGCATGGCAATCCCTACTCACTCACATTGATATCTATTAATGGGCATCTCCATAGCCCGTTGATATGCCTAGTTGATGTGAGACTATCTTCTCCTTTTTGTCTTCTCCACAACCACCATTCTATTCCACCTATAGTGCTATGTCCATGGCTCACGCTCATGTATTGCGTGAAAGTTGAAAAAGTTTGAGATTTCTAAAGTGTGGAACAATTGCTTGGCTCATCATCGGGGTTGTGCATGATTAAATACTTTGTGTAATGAAGTTAGAGCTTAGCCAGACTATATGATTTTGTAGGGATAACTTTATTTGGCCATGCTATTTTGAGAAGACATGATTGCTTTAATTAGTATGCTTGAAGTATTATTACTTTTATGTCAATACGAACTTTTGTCTTGAATCTTTCGGATCTGAATATTCATACCACAATTAAGAAGATTTACATTGAAATTATGCCAAAGTATCACTCCGCATCAAAAATTCTTTTTTATCATTTACCTACTCGAGGACGAGCAGGAATTAAGCTTGGGGATGCTTGATACGTCTCCAATGTATCTATAACTTTTGATTGCTCCATGCTACTTTATCTACTGTTTTAGGCAATATTGGGCTTTATTATCCACTTTTATAATATTTTTGGGACTAACCTATTAACCGGAGGCCCAGCCCAGATTTGCTGTTTTATGCCTATTTCAGTGTTTCGAGGAAAAGGAATGTCAGACGGAGTCAAAACGGAACGAAATCAACTGGAGAAGTTATTTTTGGAAGGAAAGCAACCCAGGGAACTTGGAGTGCATGTCAGGGGAGATACGGGCTGCCCACGAGGGTGGGGGCGCCCCCTGGGCGCGCCCCCTGCCTCGTGGGGCCCCCGTAGCTCCTCCGACGTACCCCCTGCACCCATATATACCTACGTACCCAAAAACTTCCAGAACAGAACCTAGATCAGGAGTTCCGCCGCCGCAAGCCTCTATAGCCACCAAAAACCAATCGGGACCCTGTTCCAGCACCCTGCCGGAGGGGGATCCATCACCGGTGGCCATCTTCATCATCCCGGCGCTATCCATGACAAGGAGGGAGTAGTTCACCCTCGGGGCTGAGGGTATGTACCAGTAGCTATGTGTTTGATCTCTCTCTCTCTCTCTCATGTTCTCTCTCGTGTTCCCTCTATGGCACGATCTTGATGTATCCCAAGCTTTGCTATTGTAGTTGGATCTTATGATGTTTCTCCCCCTCTACTCTCTTGTGATGAATTGAGTTTCCCCTTTGAAGTTATCTTATCGGATTGAGTCTTTTATGAGAACACATGATGTATGTCTTGCGATCCACTTGATGTATGTTTTGGTGATCAACTTGCGGGTTTCGTGACATTGGGGACCTATGCATAGGGGTTGGCACACGTTCTTGACTCTCCAGTAGTAGCTTTGGGGCACTCTTTGAAGTACTTTTATGTTGGTTGGATGAATCTGAGATTGTGTGATGCATATCGTATAATCATGCCCACGGATACTTAAGGTTACAATGGAGTATCTAGGTGACATTAGGGTTTTGGTTGATTTGTGTCTTAAGGTGTTATTCTAGTATGAACTCTATGATGGATTGAGTGGAAAGAATAGCTTTATGTTATTTTACTATGAACTCTTGAATAGATAGAACAGAAAGGATAACTTCGAGGTGGTTTCGTACCCTACCATAATCTCTACGTTTGTTCTCCGCTATTAGTGGCTTTGGAGTGACTCTTTGTTGCATGTTGAGGGTTTGTTATATGATCTATCTATGTTGTTATTGTTGAGAGAACTTGCACTAGTGAAAGTATGAACCCTAGGCCTTGTTTCCTATCATTGCAATACCGTTTACGCTCACTTTTATCGCTCACTACCTTGCTGTTTTTATTATTTCAGATTACAAATACCTTTATCTACTATCTGTTTTGCACTTGTATCACCATCTCTTCGCCGAACTAGTGCACCTATACAATTTACCATTGTATTGGGTGTGTTGGGGACACAAGAGACTCTTTGTTATTTGGTTGCAGGGTTGTTTGAGAGAGACCATCTTCATCCTACGCCTCCTACGGATTGATAAACCTTAGGTCATCCACTTGAGGGAAATTTGCTACTGTCCTACAAACCTGTGCACTTGCAGGCCCAACAACGTCTACAAGAAGAAGGTTGTGTAGTAGACATCAATGCTCTGTTTTATGTTTGTAATTCTGCCTACTGCACCTATTTTTTGGGCAGTGGCAAGATCCCAATATTGTGATGCTGCTGCTACTGTAGATCCCAAACTTGTGATGCTTCTGCTACTTTTTTCTGTAGTTGTTTCTACTGTTGTTTCTACTATAATGTTGCTGCTACTGTTGAACCTGCTCAATTTCTGATGTGAAATGACCCCTTTCTCCTGAAATGTTGATTAATTTCTGTTTCGGTTGAGAATTGGACACTCCTAGGTCAAGAAAATTAGCAAAGGTCATGCCCAATTTTTTTGACCTAGAAGGTGCCCGATTCTCAACCGAAACAAAAATTAATCAACATTTATAGTTTGACCTAGAAGGTGCCCAATTTATTAACTCTAGTAGTGTACTCCTGTTAATATTGCAAACATAACTAGAAGTTTTGAGACTAATAATGCATTACAGTAGAATCAGCCGATTTTTTTGTATTTATTTTAGATCACATACACAAAATAACCTACCAGCAATACAAATCTAGTTTCAGAAACATGTGATACATACATCCACTTTGATAAGCTAAAACTAGTAAGAGCAGCAGGGCAAAAAATAAATATATGTATGATATAGGGGTGCTACTGCTACTGCTTTGAGTTGCTACTGCTATATCCTCCATCCCGTCCCACCGGAGCAAGCAAACCTACAAGCTGCTCCTCATGTTTTCCCCTCTACTAGTAGACTGGAACTTCCCAATGCTGGCTGGTTTGCAAGTTGATCAAACTGAATACATACTATATCAAAATCTAGTTTGAATCAGAAAAATGTGAGAAAACCCATCCATTGAGGCGGACAACTAGTTGTAGATGAGGAAGGGCATTTGAGGCCCCATCGAGTCTATGAAGATGTGATGGGTCCTGATATATTGACTTGTGGATTTATTTTTTTCCTAGACTGCATTTAAGAAATAACTCTAGTAGCCTTTTTTCCTATTTAGAGCGAACATGGCCCACAACGATGAGGCCGGCGGTTCGGGCAAGGCATTCTGGGAGCTGTCCCAGGAGATGGAGGAAGAACCTCACCTCTATGAGGACGCCGCGGAAGACACCGATCTCGACTACACAACCCCTAGTGGCGTCGGGGATGACACCACTGATGGTGCCGCCGAGGATGCCACCACTGATGATGGCAACGCACGCACAGATGACAACCAACCGAAGAGGCAACGGAAGGACCGGCACCCGAACGTGCTCGGCACCGTCAAGGAGGAATTAACTGAAGTGTCCTCCAGTGGGTATCCAACAACGCCCAAAGAATTAGTCAGTGGGTACGTGGGGCAACTCGGGTGCATTCTCCGGAGCACCGTCTCAATCAACACCGAGAACCTAAGGCATCGTGACCGAGGGAATTTGTGCAACCTCCTCTTCACGAAGTTGCACGAACAATACAAGTTCCCCGGTGACTTTGCAAACACACGCCTCTCAGGGAATAAAGTGAACAATGCCGCCCTCACGAAGATGAGCACGGCCCTGTCTACTTGGAGAGCCGCGGTGAGGCATAGGATTCTATGTGGTGATAGTTATGAGAAGATCAAGGAGAAAAATCCTTCGATCAGTGAAGCTGACTACTAGGAGTTCAAGATCAAGTGCGAGAGCAATGCATCCGCAGAATCAAGTCAGTGGGGGAAAGATATGCGGGACTTGAAATTAGGGGTCCACAAACTCGGTCCCGGCGGTTACAGAGTGGTGGAACCTATATGGGACAAGGAGGACGCGAAGCGTACCGAGCAAGGCCTACTGCCCCTCTTTGATAAATACGGTGACAAGCAGACCAGGAACTATGTTAGGGCCCGGTACAAGATGGACCCGGTAACAAAGGAGCTTACCACGGATCCAAAGACCAAGGCGCTTGAGCTTGTTCTGGTAAGAAATACACCCCTGTGTAATTAGCTCCATATGGTTGCATTCTAATTAATGAAGCCAATTTTCTAAATGGTTCACGTTCCTTCCGCAGGAAACTGAAAGCAGTAGCTCGGGGTCCCCGACTGCCCCTTGGGACACCACTTCAAATAGGGCGTTGAACGTATCGAAAAACAAGGATAAGTTCAGTAAGCCATTGTTAGCTGATCATGTGGCCGGCAAAGGCTTGTACACAAAATGGTCGGAATACTATACGGCTGGGCGAAAGGAGAGAAAGACCAACTCGGAAAGCCAGGAGCGCGAGGTTCAAGAACTCAAGGCACAAGTGGTGCGGATTCCGGAGATAGTCCAAGAGCAAGTGCGACACCAACTGGGAGCGACGATCACCGCCATTATGCCTACATTGGTTCAGGGGCTGCAGGCGTGGATTGCGGGCGACTGATACGTCTCCAAGGTATCTATAATTTATGAAGCATTCATGCTATTTTATTATCTATTTTGGACGATTACGGGCTTTATTATACACTTTTATATTACTTTTGGGACTAACCTACTAACCGGAGGCCCAGCCCATATTGTTGTTTTCTGGCCTATTTCAGTGTTTCGAAGGAAAGGAATATCAAACGGAGTCCAAACGGAATGAAAACTTCGGGAGCGTGATTTTTGGGAAGAATATGATCCGGGAGACTTGGAGTTCACGTGAGAAGAGCCTCGAGGAGGCCATGAGAAAGGAGGGTGCCCCCCTATAGGGTGCGCCCCCTATCTCCTGGGCCCCTCGAGCACCCCCCGACCGACTTCTTTCACCTATATAATCCCATATACCCTAAAAACATCGATAACAAAGATAGATCGGGAGTTCCGCCACCGCAAGCCTCTATAGCCACCAAAAGTCAATCGGGACCCTGTTCCAGCACCCTGTCGGAGGGGGATCCCTCACCGGTGGCCATCATCTTCATCATCCCGGTGCTCTTCATGACGAGGAGGGAGTAGTTCACCCTCGGGGCTGAGGGTATGTACCAGTAGCTATGTGTTTGATCTCTCTCTCTCTCTCTCTCTCTCTCTCTCTCTCTCGTGTTCTCTCTATGGCACGATCTTGATGTATCACAAGCTTTGCTATTATAGTTGGATCTTATAATGTTTCTCCCCCTCTACTCTCTTGTAATGGATTGAGTTTTCCCTTTGAAGTTATCCTATCGGATTGAGTCTTTAAGGATTTGAGAACACTTGATGTATGTCTTGCCGTGCTTATCTGTGGTGACAATGGGATATTCACGTGATCCACTTGATGTATGTTTTGGTGATCAACTTGCGGGTTCCGCCCATGAACCTATGCATAGGGGTTGGCACATGTTTTCGTCTTGACTCTCCGGTAGAAACTTTGGGGCACTCTTTGAAGTACTTTGTGTTGGTT
>NC_057795.1:527459875-527479312 GCF_018294505.1 Triticum aestivum
AGCCACCAAAAGTCAATCGGGACCCTGTTCCAGCACCCTGTCGGAGGGGGATCCCTCACCGGTGGCCATCATCTTCATCATCCCGGTGCTCTTCATGACGAGGAGGGAGTAGTTCACCCTCGGGGCTGAGGGTATGTACCAGTAGCTATGTGTTTGATCTCTCTCTCTCTCTCTCTCTCTCTCTCTCTCTCGTGTTCTCTCTATGGCACGATCTTGATGTATCACAAGCTTTGCTATTATAGTTGGATCTTATAATGTTTCTCCCCCTCTACTCTCTTGTAATGGATTGAGTTTTCCCTTTGAAGTTATCCTATCGGATTGAGTCTTTAAGGATTTGAGAACACTTGATGTATGTCTTGCCGTGCTTATCTGTGGTGACAATGGGATATTCACGTGATCCACTTGATGTATGTTTTGGTGATCAACTTGCGGGTTCCGCCCATGAACCTATGCATAGGGGTTGGCACATGTTTTCGTCTTGACTCTCCGGTAGAAACTTTGGGGCACTCTTTGAAGTACTTTGTGTTGGTTGAATAGATGAATCTGAGATTGTGTGATGCATATCGTATAATCATGCCCACGGATACTTGAGGTGACAATGGAGTATCTGTTGGAAATATGCCCTAGAGGCAATAATAAATGGATTATTATTATATTTCCTTGTTCATGATAATTGTCTTTTATTCATGCTATAATTGTATTATCCAGAAATCGTAATACACGTGTGAATACATAGACCACAATACATCCCTAGTAAGCCTCTAGTTGACTAGCTCGTTGGTCAATAGATAGTCATGGTTTCCTGACTATGGACATTAGATGTCATTGACAACGGGATCACGTCATTAGGAGAATGACGTGATGGACAAGACCCAATCCTAAGCATAGCACAAGATCGTGTAGTTCGTTTTGCTAGAGCTTTTCCAATGTCAAGTATCTCTTCCTTAGACCATGAGATCGTGTAACTCCCGGATACCGTAGAAGTGCTTTGGGTGTACCAAACGTCACAACGTAACTGGGTGACTATAAAGGTGCACTACAGGTATCTCCGAAAGTGTCTGTTGGGTTGACACGGATCGAGACTGGGATTTGTCACTCCGGATTACGGAGAGGTATCACTGGGTCCACTCGGTAGTGCATCATCATAATGAGCTCAAAGTGACCAAGTGTCTGGTCACGGGATCATGCATTATGGTACGAGTAAAGTTACTTGCCGGTAACGAGACTGAACGAGGTATTGGGATACCGGCGATCGAGTCTCGGGCAAGTAACATACCATCTGATAAAGGGAATAGTATACAAGGTTGTTTGAATCCTCGACATCGTGGTTCATCCGATGAGATCATCGAGGAGCATGTGGGAGCCAACATGGGTATCCAGATCCCGCTGTTGGTTATTGACCGGAGAACCGTCTCGGTCATGTCTGCATGTCTCCCGAACCCGTAGGGTCTACACACTTAAGGTTCGGTGACACTAGGGTTATAAGGAAGACTTGTATTTGATTACCGAATGTTGTTCGGAGTCCCGGATGAGATCCCGGATGTCACGAGGAGTTCCGGAAGGGTCCGGAGGTGAAGATTTATATATGGGAAGTTGTCATACGGACACCAGAAAGTTTCGGGGACATATCGGTATTGTACCGGGCCACCGGAAGGGTTCCGGGGGTCCACCGGGAGGGGCCACCCCTGTTGGTGGGCCACATGGGCCGCGTGGGGCAGGGCACCAGCCCCTGGAGGTCTGGGCGCCCCCCCTTGGGCCCATGCACCTAGGGTTGGGGGGGGGGTACCCTAGTGGGGGCGCACCCCCCTTGCTTGGGGGGCAAGCCCCCCTCCCTGGCCACCGCCCCCCCTCTAGATCTCATCTAGAGGGGGCCGGCCCCCTTCCCCCTTCCCCTATAAATAGAGGGGCGAGGGGAGGGCTGAACACCTGATCCAAGGCGCAGCCCCTCCCCTCCCCAACACCTCTCCTCCTCCGTTGAGCGCTTGGCGAAGCCCTATCGGAGTACTGCCTCTCCACCATCATCACGCCGTCGTGCTGCTGTTGGAGCCTTCTTCCTCAACCTCTCCTTCCCCCTTGCTGGATCAAGAAGGAGGAGACGTCGTCCGTTCCGTACGTGTGTTGAACGCGGAGGTGCTGTCCGTTCAGCACTTGGTCATCGGTGATCTGAATCACGGCGAGTACGACTCCATCATCACCATTCCCTCGAACGCTTCTGTACGCGATCTACAAAGTGGTATGTAGATGCAATCTCTCTCCCATGACTCGTTGCTTAGATGAACTCATAGATGGATCTTGGTGAAACCGTAGGAAAAATTTTAATTTTCTGCAACGTTCCCCAACAGTATCTAGGTGACATTAGGGTTTTGGTTGATTTGTGTCTTAAGGTGTTATTCTAGTATGAACTCTATGATAGATTTAACAGAAAGAATAGCTTCATGTTATTTTACTACGGACTCTTGAATAGATAGGTCAAAAAGGATAACTTTGAGGTGGTTTCATACCCTACCATAATCTCTTCGTTTGTTCTCCGCTATTAGTGGCTTTGGAGTGACTCTTTGTTGCATGTTGAGGGATTGTTATGTGATCCAATTATGTTATTATTGTTGGGAGAATTTGCACTAGTGAAAGTATGAACCTTAGGCCTTGTTTCCTACCATTGCAATACCATTTACGCTCACTTTTTCGCTTGCTACCTTGCTGTTTTTATAATTTCCGATTACAAATACCTTTATCTACCATCCATATTGCACTTGCATCACCATCTCTTCGCCAAACTAGTGCACCTATACAATTTACCATTGTATTGGGTGTGTTGAGGACACAAGAGACTCTTTGCTATTTGGTTGCAGGGTTGTTTGAGAGAGACCATCTTCATCCTACGCCTCCCACGGATTGATAAACGTTAGGTCATCCACTTGAGGGAAATTTGCTACTGTCCTACAAACCTCTGCACTTGGAGGCCCAACAACGTCTACAAGAAGAAGGTTGTGTAGTAGACATCAAGCTCTTTTCTGGCGCCATTGCCGGGGAGGTGAGTGCTTGAAGGTATATCTTTAGATCTTGCAATTGAGTCTTTTAGTTTCTTGTTTTATCACTAGTTTATTATATAAAAGAAAACCAAAAAAGTGGAATTGAGTTTGTCTCATATGCTTCATCTTTTTAATATCTTTCATGGGTATGATGGAAAGGAAAATTGTGCTCAAGTGCTAGAAGAAGAAATCTATAAAATGTTTGTCACTAGATCATTGAATGATGAGCATGATTGTAATGTTGTTAGTATGAACTCCTTGAATATCCATAGTACTAATGATGATTTCTCTAGTCATGATGAAAATATCTCCTATAAGCATGTTAATTTTTGTGGAGTATATATTGCTCCTACTACTCATTGTGATGATGTTAATTGCTATACTATTGGTGCTATCCGCACTATTAATGATGAGAGTGATTATGCTTATGATATGAAAAGGCCCAAGCTTGGGTAAGCTATGTTTTATGAGGATGAAATATTTGAGAATATATTTGCTGAAACTAATGTTTGTCCCAAGCTTGGGGATGCTACGTTTAATGAAGATGGTATTTTTAGCCTCCCAAGTTTTGATATGCAAAGTTGTTATGATGATAGCATGCCTCCTATTTATGATGATTATATTGAAAGTGGGTTTGGAAGAGTGTCAACTTTAGGAAGTAATGATCCCACTATTTTGGAGGATGTTGAATCTTATTGTGATGAATATGAAAGTGGATTTGGAAGGGTGTCAACTTTATTTAGTGATGATTCCACTATCTTGGAAGAGGTTTCAATCGATTATGATGAAAACAAAGTTGCTACTTATGATGATTATTGTGATGAAACTTATGCTATAAAAAGTAGTGATGATTATATTTATAAAACTTGTCATGATTATGATTACCCTTTTTCTGAACATTACCCTTTTAATGTGGAAACAATTTATAGTATTCAAGTCTCTTATGATACTCTCACCGTTCCGAATGAGAAGAATTTTGCTTATGTGAAGAGTAATAAAATTTCTATGCTTGTAGATCATGAAAAGACTGCTTTAGGTGCTGGTTATATTGTGGAATTCATTAATGATGCTACTGAAAATTATTATAAGAGAGGAACATATGCTTGTAGGAATTGCAATAATATCAAGTTTCCTCTCTATATGCTGAAAATCTTGAAGCTATGCTTGTTTTACCTTCCTATGCTAATTGATTATTGTTCCCATAAGTTGTTTGCTCACAAAATCCCTATGCATAGGAAGTGGTTTAGACTTAAATGTGCTAGTCATATTCTTCATGATGCTCCCTTTATGTTTCAATTCATATCTTTTATGTGAGCATCATTGCCATCATCATGCCTAGCTAGAAAGGCATTAAAGAAAAGCGCTTGTTGGGAGACAACCCAATATTTACCCTTACTGTTTTTATGTGCCCACATGATTATGCTAATGTAGTAATCATGTTTAATAGCTTTCGTTTCAATAAATTGCCAAGTAGAGCCTTTGGGAAGACTTGGGTGAAGTCTATATGATCTTGCTGTAAAAAACAGAAACTTTAGCGCTCACGAGAATAGCTGCCATTTTTACTGGGGAGTGCTTTTAGGTTGATTCTTTTTGAATATGATTAATAGACAAATTCCTCAGGTCCACCAATTTATTTCAGAATTTTTGGAGTTTCAGAAGTATACGTTTGATACAGATTACTACAGACTGTTTTGTTTTTGACAGATTCTGTTTTCATTCTGTTGCTTGCTTATTTTGATGAATCTATGAGTAGTATCGGAGAGTATGAACCATAGAGAAGTTGGAATACAGTAGGTTTAAGACCAATATAAATAAAGATTGAGTTCATTACAGTACCTTAAAGTGGTGATTTATTTTCTTATACTAACGGAGCTTACGAGTTTTGTTTTGAGCTTCGTGTTGTGAAGTTTTCAAGTTTTGGGTAAAGATTCGATGGACTATGGAATAAGGAGTGGAAAGAGCCTAAGCTTGGGTATGCCCAAGGCACCCCAATGTAATATCCAAGGAAAACCAAGAGCCTAAGCTTGGGGATGCCCCGGAAGGCATCCCCTCTTTCGTCTTCGTTCATCGGTAACTTTACTTGGAGCTATATTTTTATTTAACACATGATATGTTTTTTACTTGTAGCATCATTTTATTTTGTTAGTATTTTCTTGCTGTTATTTAGAATAATGTTTTGCATCTATTGTTTCAATAAAAATGTCAAGGATAGCCTTTACCATGCTTATTTTGCAAGTATATATGTTGCTGTTTCAAAACAGAAAGTTTACCGCTGTTGCAAAAATTCCCTAGAAAAGTCAGAGAGTGATATAATGCTGAATCCTTTTGAATATTGATATATTATAAATATTCTACAGCGTAATATTTTTCTTATAATTTTTGGAGTCAGGTAAGTATGATGAATCTTGCATTCTTTACAGACTATACTGTTTTGGCAGATTGCTGTTATGTTTGCATTGTTTGCCTATGCTTGCTTGTTTAATGATTCTATTTTAGGATAGGAGTATTAAATATGCAAAGACATTTAGTATGCAATGTTGAATAATAATGTTAGTAATTTGTTACAGTAGAAAATGATAAGGTTTTTGCATTATTTTATACTAACTTATCTCACGAGTTCTTGTTGAGTTTGGTGTGAATGAAGCTTTCGAGATTTAGGAAACCGAGATATAAAAGGAATTAAGGAGACACAAAAGCTCAAGCTTGGGGATGCCCAAGGCACCCCAATATAATATTTCAAGAAGTCTCAAGCATCTAAGCTTGGGGATGCCCCGGTAGGCATCCCACCTTTCTTCTTCAACAATTAACGGTTAGTATCGGTTGAACCTAAGTTTTTGCTTCTTCACATGAGTCGTGCTATCCTTGCAATGTCATTTTGTTTTGCTTTGCTTTCTGTTTAAATAAAATACCAAGATCTGAAATTCTTAAATGAGATAGAGTCTTCACATAGTTACATAATTATTTAACTACTCGTTGATCTTCACTTATATCTTCTTGAGAGTAGTTTGTCATTTACTCCTGTGCTTCACTTATATCCTATGAGTAAATGGTTGAATGAGTTGAATGTCATAAATCTGAAATTATATATGCTTCGTATGCTTATGCCATGGGGAGTAATGACTTCACATATAAGAAGTAGAGGTTGTAAATTTATTGAAGGTTAGCAAGCATTGTATTGGTCATTTGAACAATTCATGAAAGAATATTGAAGGAAGAGAGATTTCACATATAAATATATTATCATGGACATCTTTTATAATTGTGAGCACTCATTAAGTATGACATGCTAAAGAGTTGATGTTGGACAAGGAAGACAACGTAATGGGTTATGTTTTCTCACATCTCAGTTAAAGTATATTGTCATGGATCATTCAAACATGTTGAGCTTGCCTTTCCCCCTCATGCTAGCCTAAATATCTGTAGTAAGCGGGAATACTGCTTGTGCATCCAAATTCCTTGAACCAAGTTTTTGCCATGAGTGTCCCCCATACCTACCTATACACGGTATTTACCTGCCGTTCCAAGTAAATTTGTATGTGCCAAACTCTAAACCTTCAAACAATAATCTATTTTGTATGCCCGAATCGCTCATGTAGCGACTAGGGGCTGTCAGTATCTTCCATGCTAGGTGGATTATTCTCAACATGAGTGGACTCCGCTCATCATTCACGAGAAAAATGGCTGGTAACCGGGATGCCCAGTCCCATGATCAAAAAGATCAAAATCAAATCAAAAATAATTACAAACAAAACTCCCCCAGGACTGTTGTTGGTATGGACAATACCCCGTTGTTTCGGATGACCGTGGAGTGTGATTGTTGGTGGAGGGGGAGTAAAATCTTTACCATTCTGTTTGGGAACCGCCTATAATGTATGTAGTATGGAAGATATTGGGAACTCTTGGTTGTTATGTTGACAATGAGATCATACCTCTCAAAATTATTTATCTCTATTTCAAAATCGAGCTCTGGCACCTCTGCAAATCCCTGCTTCCCTCTATGAAGGGCCTATCTTTTACTTTATGTCTTTTACTTTATGCAAGAGTCAAGGTGATCTTCACCTTTCCCTTTTTCATTTTATACTTTGGCAAGACTTTGTGTTGGGGTGATCCTGATATATATATCCAATTGGATGTAAATTAGCATGAACTATTATTGTTGACATCACCCAAAGGTGAATATGCGAGGAGGCGAAATTATAAGCCCCTATCTTTCTCAGTGTCCGATTAAAACTCCATAACCACAAGTATTGTGTGAGTGTTAGCAATTGTAGAAGACAATATGATAGTTGAGTATGTGGAGTTTGCTAAATCAAAGCTCTGACATGGGCCCTACCTGAAAATAAGATGAATTGAAATTGTTTGATGACTGAAATTGAAGTTTGCTAGTTTTCAAGAAAGTTTATGGTCTATGCTTTAACATGTGAATAGCTTGTTACTTGATCATGAAAAGTGTTATGAGATGAACTACTGTTATGACATATAAACATGCTAGAAAAGGTGATTGAAATTATCATTGATTAAACGTATACACCTGCTAGCATTCACACTTCATAAATTCTTTTTTTTATCATTTACCTACTCGAGGACGAGCTGGAATTAAGCTTGGGGATGTTGATACGTCTCCAACGTATCTATAATTTATGAAGCAATCATGCTATTTTATTATCTGTTTTGGACGATTACGGGCTTTATTATACACTTTTATATTACTTTTGGGACTAACCTACTAACCGGAGGCCCAGCCCATATTGCTGTTTTCTGGCCTATTTCAGTGTTTCGAAGGAAAGGAATATCAAATGGAGTCCAAATGGAATGAAACCTTCAGGAGTGTGATTTTTGGGAAGAATATGATCCGGGAGACTTGGAGTTCACGTCAGAAGAGCCTCGAGGAGGCCAGGATATAGGAGGGCGCCCCCCCCCCTATAGGGCGTGCCCCCCCTATAGGGCACGCCCCTGTCTCCTGGGCCCCTCGAGCACCCCCCGACCGACTTCTTTCACCTATATAATCTCATATACCCTAAAAACATCGATAACGAAGATAGATCGGGAGTTCCGCCGCCGCAAGCCTCTGTAGCCACCAAAAGTCAATCGGGACCCTGTTCCGGCACCCTACCGGAGGGGCGATCCCTCACCGGTGGCCATCATCTTCATCATCCCGACGCTGTCCATGACGAGGAGGGAGTAGTTCACCCTCGGGGCTGAGGGTATGTACCAGTAGCTATGTGTTTGATATCTCTCTCTTTCTCGTGTTCTCTCTATGGCACGATCTTGATGTATCGCGAGCTTTGCTATTATAGTTGGATCTTATGATGTTTCTCCCCCTCTATTCTCTTGTAATGGATTGAGTTTTCCCTTTGAAGTTATCTTATCGGAAGTCTTTAAGGATTTGAGAACACTTGATGTATGTCTTGCCGTGATATCTGTGGTGACAATGGGATATCCACGTGATCCACTTGATGTATGTTTTGGTGATCAACTCGCGGGTTCCGCCCATGAACCTATGCATAGGGGTTGGCACACGTTTTCGTCTTGACTCTCCAGTAGAAACTTTGGGGCACTCTTTGAAGTACTTTGTGTTGGTTGAATAGATGAATCTGAGATTGTGTGATGCATATCGTATAATCATGCCCACGGATACTTGAGGTGACAATGGAGTATCTAGGTGACATTAGGGTTTTGGTTGATTTGTGTCTTAAGGTGTTATTCTAGTATGAACTCTATGATAGATTGAACGAAAAGAATAGCTTCATGTTATTTTACTACGGACTCTTGAATAGATAGATCAAAAAGGATAACTTTGAGGTGGTTTTGTACCCTACCATAATCTCTTCGTTTGTTCTCCGCTATTAGTGGCTTTGGAGTGACTCTTTGTTGCATGTTGAGGGATTGTTATGTGATCCAATTATGTTATTATTGTTGAGAGAATTTGCACTAGTGAAAGTATGAACCTTAGGCCTTGTTTCCTACCATTGCAATACCATTTACGCTCACTTTTATCGCTTGCTACCTTTCTATTTTTATAATTTCAAATTACAAATACCTTTAGCTACCATCTATATTGCACGTGTATCACCATCTCTTCGCCGAACTAGTGCACCTATACAATTTACCATGTATTGGGTGTGTTGGGGACACAAGAGACTCTTTGCTATTTGGTTGCAGGGTTGTTTGAGAGAGACCATCTTTATCTTACGCCTCCCACGGATTGATAAACCTTAGGTCATCCACTTGAGGGAAATTTGCTACTGTCCTACAAACCTCTGCACTTGGAGGCCCAACAATGTCTACAAGAAGAAGGTTGTGTAGTAGACATCAGCGGCCAACAGGGCCGTCCCCGATTCCCAGCTTCACGGGTAGCAACTCGCACAATGTGCCGGTGCCATTGGTGTCTCCGGCGGAGGCGGCATTGGTGTCTCCGGTGCCGGCGCCGGCATTGGAGCTTAATGCACCCGGGTGTGGGAAGAATACGCAGGCTGGCACCTTGGCAGCAAGCGGCCCCTCCGTCACTTGCATGCCCGCCGTTAGCGGTGCCTCGACATTAGTCGAGCTCGACGCCATCACGGTAACTAAGCCTCGGCCGATGACTTCATCTCTTTGCCTTTGACTGGGCATCCCTGACGCCCTACATGTTTTCAAATGGCAAGACCGCTGCAACGCTACTACCGTCAGCTGATCCGGACATGCATATGGCACAGGATCCTGACGACGACGATGGTACATTTACCAATGTCGATAAGTACTTCAACGAACATGGGTATGGTGACGAATTCTTGGGGCCTCCTTCTCAAGAACCCAACCCTACAAAAGACGATCGCGATCTAGCTGGTACTGCGGAGAAACCCAATTGCAACAGGCGTCGTCTGGTATTCAGTTCTCAGGAAACACCTCCAGCTGCCGCCTTCACTGAGCCTCAGATAGCCGAGGTGTGAAATATTATCAGCCCCAACACACTCAAGAAGGTGGTCTCTGAGCAGAACTCGATCCCATTATAGCAGAAGAAGTAGAAGGGATGGAAAAGAAAAACTAACAAGGGTGCAAGCCAGACGACACCGAGTACGATCCGTGCTCAGGACGGGCCACCTTCACCTAAGGATATCTCGAGGAGGGTGCATGTGGCGGGTAGGCCGATGCTACCGACTAATCTGCTCAATGCTGCAACAGGTGCTATGCGGAGTCTGCATGATAGTGTTGTTTCTTTGGAGAAGCGGCGTCTCTCCGAGAATGATGTGGCATACCCGGTTTTCGTGGCCAAGGTGCCAGAGGGCAAGGGATTTGTCGATAGCAGCATCGGGGGTATGATCGTCCTGCGCTTTGATGACATCTTCACTATGTTTAGCCTTCATCCGCTACACTACGCCTTCATTCGGCTATTTTCGCTTAGTATGGAGATGCGGATCATTAGAGACAAGACCCCAGACATCGTGATAGTCGACCCCTTCTACATGTGTGCCAAGATCTTGGGCAGCGCTGGGGACCGGCAAGTCGCGAGTTCATACCTCGAAGGCGTCATTCTGGCAAACGCAGATAATGATAACTTCCTCGTGCCTTACTTTCCCGAGTAAGTCATCCCTCACCGCCCCGTAACATATGATTTCTTAGATTTCGATCGTTCTTTTTTTCTAGCATTCTGTGTTTTGTGCAGTGACACACATTGCACACTCATCCTCTTAATCCCGAAATATTCCATGGCCACGTATTTCGACTCGGACCGTCAGTCGAAGAAAGACTACACAAATATCAAGAAAGTTCTTGATGATGCTCTCCCCGGCTACGCCAAATCTGGAGGCACCTTCAAGAGGCAAATTTGTAGGTACGGCAAGCACGTGTTCACCCACGTAACGACGTTCCCCTGTGTCAAGCAGCCGCCTGGCGGTCAAAAGGATGCCTACTACGCCCTCCATCACATGCGGGTGATCGTACAGGACCGTAATCACCTTCTGCTACCAACTAATCTCAAAGATTGGGCCACACGCTTGTCGGCAATCCAGGACGCGGACATCAGACAAGAATTCTTTCGCATCTAGTCGGAGTTTGCGGAAATCATCCATCAAGATGTCCTTCGCACCTCGGGGCAGTTCTACCTCAGATATCAACCGTCCAACAGTGAAATAGATACAACGCTACAAATGCAGGCCGACAACGACCGCACATTCATGACCATCACGATAGACGGCGGCTTCATCCACGCTTCGGTCTGAGTCGAGTCAAAAGTATTGATGCTATGTAGTTCTGGAATATCGATTAGCTCATGTTGTAATTAAACTTTAATGAACTTGTATGTCTCTTTAGTTTGGACAGTCGTTCAACTTATATGTAATCGATGCTATTTATTAGTAGGACCATGAATCGTGCTATTAATGTGTTGTTTTTCTCTTCCAATCCTTTTGTTGCATACTTATATATTGCTTATGTATTGTCTGTGGTGTACCCTAGAGATGCCGTCATATGTCGTGTACAAGGGTAAGGTTCCTGGAGTCTACGACGACTGGGAGGAGTGTCGGAGACAGGTTCACTGTTTCAGCGGTAACAGTTACAAAGGGTACACCACTAGGGTGGAGGCGGAAGCTAGATGCGCGCACTATCTAGCGGGAGAGAGGAGGGAGCGGAGGAGGAACCGGATGAAGACCAGTTTCATCACGATGATGCTCATCGTGACTGCAGCTCTCTTCTATGTGATGGTAGTTTAGATGATCGATATCGACTTTGTAATGTGACGACAAACTCGCTACTCGCGGTCTCGAGACTTGTAATGTTCTAACTTTGTTCGGTATTTTGAATTCAGAGACTAATATGATGAATTGTATTCAGAGACTGATCTTCTATTGTATTCGATAAATCTGCTGTTTATATGTTGTGTTGTTTATATTCTGTGCAGTAATGTATTTTGTAACCTGTGCAAATATCAGAAAAGAAAAAAAAAATCCTAATATTCATAGTAGTGGCGCACCATATTGCACTTTAGTGGCGCACTGAAATAAACACACCAGTGACGCATATCTAAAAGTGCGCCAAACCCAGAGCACACGGTAAATATGCCCCCTAGGAGGCATAATAATGACGCACTGGTGGACATAGTAATGGCATACTGTGTGGTGCGTCACTATTATCTGGCATACTAATGGCGCATCAGATGTGCGCCATTACTATTTATTACTAGTGGCGTGTTAATAGTGGTGCACCTGTAATACGTCATTAATAGCAAAAACAGGTGCGCCATTAACAGCTCTTTTTCTAGTAGTGTTTAGTAGTCAAGGAGTGGTGATATTAGACCACCCGATCGCATGAGAGCTCTGCCCTGTTTGAATTTGTGTTCTTTTAACTATGCTATGTGTACGTACGATAGTTTTCCTATGATTTCGGTCCCACACTTCAAATCAGACCACATTCATACTTTTGCGACAAAGTGCATGACACCATTAGATCACTGATCGTACTAAGATAGTACAACGACAGCGCCTCCCCAGCAGTCCAACACCAACAACGCATTTGGTTTGGGGGAATTAGAGATGGAGAATGGGAGTTGAGGGGTGAGAAGATTAAAAGTCTACTGTTTGATTAGAGAGAATGAGAGTTTAAGTGAGAAGGGAAATGGGAGTTAAGGAAGTCAATTCCCATCTATTTTTTTCCAAGGGTACCCTGTTAATTGGTGAGCAGAGTTTTATCCCGTGCTAATTCCCACCATATACCAAACAAGGGAATGAGAGTAAAATCAACTTCCCATGACTAATCCCTCCATAAACACCCTGATGCAAACTCCCATTCTCATGCTCAAGTGTTTACCAAACAGGCTGCACCAAGAAGAGTAGTCGGTGCTCACGTGTCACCCTCATGGGTCGACCCAACAAAGGAGGTGATCGCTCGTTCAAAGAGTCTCTGGTTTTCCCGGTTGGTGGTTGTGGTTGAGCAGTCACCCGTTAACCGTTGAATTCTTAAGAAAATCATTTAAAAGGAAAATAATATTTTTGCCAAATTGAAGAAAGTTCACGGATTTGAAAGACACCAGTTTGAAAAGGTTGATCAATTTTGAAAAACAATGACCACGAAATTTAAAAATGTTCATGAATTTCCTTTAAAAAATCTCTGATTTGAGAAAAGTTCACCGATTTGGGGGGAAAAATCATGAATTTGAAAAAAAATTCACAGCTTCGGAAAAAAAGTCGAGGATACGGACAAAATCATGAATTTGCAGAAAAGTTCACATGTTTAAAAAAATATTAATTTGAAGAAAATTTTGAATTTGAAAAAGGTTCACGCATTTTGAAAAAGAAAATAAAACAAAAAAGGAAAAAAAAGAAGTTGAATAACCTGTCTAGGAAAAAAGGTTATAAGCATCTAGAAGCTTTCAAAAATCAGCTGGGAGTTTCTAGAAGCTTGATAAAACTTGTTGGTCACATCCAAAAAATGAAACTCGCTTAGGACCGTGCAGTTGAAAGAAGGAAAGAAAAGTATAATGGGCTGGCCCAAGTGGAGGAGGGGTGTGCACCAGTTTGGACAATGACCTGTAACCAGGAGACCTCCTATTAAAGAGAGCAAACTAGTTGACGAGTGCTCCTTCGAGACCCTCGCAATGATCATTTGCGGTGGGATGAGAGCACGTCACCGCCGCCATGTGTCGCGTCCTGGGCGCTTCCTTTAGATTTCGTTTTTATTTATGTTTCCGCACGCGTTTTTGGCCTTTTAGATAGTTTTCTTGTTTTTTTACTTTTTAGTTTTTCACTGGTCTTTCTTAGCTTTTCGACAAAAAAATTGCGTAAAAAAAGTGTTTTTTTCTTTTTTTTGCTTCCACAAGAAGCATGGTTTTGCTTCAGTGAGGGGCACAGTCGTGTCTCTCGGAAACGGAAAAAAACACATTTTCACTTTTTTTCCGTGAGAGGCACGGTTTTGCTTCTGTTGTGCATCTCAGAAACAGAAAAAAACGTGTTTCTCTTTTTTTCGTGAGAGACACGGTTTTGCTTCCGGGAGAGGCACAATTTTGCTTCCATGAGAGGCACGGTCGTGCCTCTCGGAAACGAAACAAAGGTGTTTTCTCATTCTTTCTTTTTTCGCTAGAGGCACATTTTTCCTTCCACGAGAGGCATGGCCGTGCCTCTCGAAAACGAAAAAAAGTATTTTTTTTCCTTCCGCAAGAGACACGGTTTTTCTTCCGTGAGAGGCACGGCCGTGTCTCTCGGGAACGACTTCCGGAAAGGGAGAAACATGCTTCCGGTTTGTTTTTTTATTTGGTTTTTTCATAAAAGAAATTTCGTCAAAATCTATCAGCATGGGATTTAGTTTTGAAGATATCGACACGAGGAATCCAACGGTGAAAACGGTTCGAGATTTGGACGCACGATTTAAGAGATAAGACGTTTTGAATAAACAGATCAACGAAAAAACAGAAAACTCCCAGGTTGCAACAAGTGGCGCACATGCAGCACGCCACTTCTCATAAACTAGGGAGGTGAGAGTGATCTTTAGAAAGAGTACTACTCAATTAGTTATTTCGTCTAATAAAAAAACGCTAGCTAGCAGGCACCCACGCACCCGCATTCTCTGGGCCGGCCCAACATCATGGCGACGTGGTCGCTCGCTCCAGGGCGCACCATGGTTCGGTCGGCCACGGTTGACTGATTAATGGTTACCAGTCAACCATTGACCTCTAAAAAAGGGGGAAAGTTTATGAATTCTAGAAATTTCATGGATTTGAAAAAAGTTAGCTAAATAAAAAGTTTCACGAATTTTACAATAAGTTTGAGAAAAAAGGTTCACGAATTCAAAAGGAAGTTTGTAGTAATTTTTGAAAAAAAGATCATGGATTAAAAAAACATTGATTTTGTAAAAAAATCCTAAAATTGCAGAAGTTCGCGGGTTTTCTGAAAAATTCATGGATTTACATAAAAATTGGCGAATTTATTCAAATATTCACGAATTTAAGAAAAGCTCATGATTATAAAATAACTTCGTGAATTTTAGAAAAGGGAAGAGAAAATGAAAAATAAAGTGAAAAAATAAACAGAAATAACCGGCCAAACAAAACCAGAAAAAAAGAAAACCAAACAGGAAAACCAATGTGTTTTTTAGCATTACATTTGAAGAAGAAAAATAGGCACAACGGGTAAGTTGTGCCACTTGGTTACCGCAGTTTGAACTAAAAACAAGAGGTGTGGAGTTCGAACCACGTCACACACCCATTTTTTGAAGGTTATTTCTGTTTAATAGAAAAGAAGAAAAGTAAATGGGTCGCAGGACCAGAGCGAAGGGAGGTGTGCGCCGTTTGGCGAAATAGTCTATAACCGGCGCTATATATGGGCCCCTTCAGTGTACGTTATTACTTGCGTCTGTCGCGAGTGAAGAAGTGTGGAGTCAAGAATCATAGCTCCACACTCCGGTCCTCTTTCCTTGCTCTCGAATCCTCGGCCGGGCAGTTTAGTTCCAACGTGGCAAGTCCTTTTCAGGAGTCGGGAGATAGGATGGCAGCACCATTCGAATAGTAGCCGACATGGAGGACCATGTGAAGGGAAGGAAAGTTTAGGCCATCTCTCGATCTCTGGTTTTCTTAAGCATCTTCGTGTCAATACTGGTGTTCTCATGAGCCCTTGACTTTGAAATTTGATTTCCACCCGCTATTTTGTTGTACTAAAATCTTATAGTTAATTTTATTCTTTTCATCTATTAGGCGTCTTGTATTGCAAGCTCCAACTGGCAAGTCATGTCTTCATTTAGAAATCATGAATATGGTTACCGAAAGCATTTGAAGAAACAAAAAAAAATAGGATTTAACTCAGTCTCAGAAAGGAGATATGGATAAGTTTGTTATAGAAAAACCCACAAAGTGTCCTCCGATAATAAGTCACTTGATCAAGAGCATGCATGTGATAATAATGTTGACAATGGTCCTACCCTAGAGATGGCTAGAGAGAGATAAAAAATAATTTTGAGGGTGAAGAAAATTATGATGACTTTGGGGCTAGTAATATTGATAGTAACTTGAATACTTCACATGATGCGTATGTTGGTGATTCTTTTCAGCTTGAAATATTTTATTCAAGAAATTGGGATTCCCTTGGTTCTAAGCAAATTGATATTTTAGCGCAAAAGGGCCCTTCAAGGGACACATCATTTAAGAACGGTCATGAGGATAAATATAAAAGGAGGTTTTCTGCACTATCTACACTAGAATTCTATCAAATGGATAGTTGCTTCCATTCAAAAAGGTAATTTGGCAAATGAGGGGTATAAGGATTGGACATATCTAGGCACTATACTTAAAAGAGCATGAGACAAGTGCAGGCCATGTTTTGAATATGACCACTTGTTATGAGTTGCGTACTAGAATGCAAAAGATGAAACTATTGCTAAAGGTGCTCAGCGACAACTTAAAAAGTGAAAGGGACCACTGAAGAAAAGTTCCGTTGAGAATCGTTTGCATTGTTGCATTGTAAATTTATTACCAAGCATAATCTAGCTTTCCGTGGTACTAATAACAAATTGCATGAAGATAGCAATGAAAAATTCTTGGGTTTGGTTGAGATATTAGCTCAATTTGACCCGGTTATTCAAGAGCATGTCCATCGTATTACAAAGGATGAAACTCATGCTCATTATCTTGATTCTAAGATTGAGAATGAGTTGATACACTTGATTGTTTCTGCTATTCAGTCTAATATTGTTAAGATAATAAAGAGTGCAAAGTATTTCTTTGTCATACTTGATTGTACCCCTGAAGCAAGCCATCAAGAATAGATGTCTATAATCATAAGATATGTTGATTCATCTTCAAATCATGTCTGCATATAAGAATGTTGGGTAGGATTTTTAGATGTAGATGATACGACTAGGAAGGGACTTTTGAAGTGCTAGAAAATGAACTAAAGCTTCTTGATATTGATATAGATGATGTGAGAGGATAAGGTTATGATAAGGGGTCAAATATGAAAGAAGCCCATCGAGGAGTCCAAAGGAGACTTTGAATGTAAATCCTAGAGCATTCTATTCTTCTTGTGGTTGTCATAGCCTTAATTTGACACTCTGTGATATGGGCAAGACCTGTAGTAAAGCTAAAGACTTATTTGGAATTATCCAATGCATATATAGAACTTTTGCCAATTCTACTAAGAAAATGCATCTTCTGAAAAATAACATAACATGATTAACTCCCAAGTCAGTGCCAACTACACATTGGGAGAGTCATGTTGACAGTGTTAAAGCTATTTAACTTCAATGTATAGACATTCGGGAGGCCCTACTTCAGGTACCCAATATTTTCATATTATAATGATGTAATTCCTTTGGCTTTCTCCAACTATAACATATATTTTGTTTATTGTCATTTCAGGTATCGGAGACTGATAATGATATAAAAACGAGGTGTGAGGCTAATGGTTTGATAGATAATGAACTTGGAGAGTATGAATTTATAGTGGCAATATTCATTTATTATGAGGTATTGCATGTGTTAATTTAGTAAATAAAAACTTGGAAGCAAAGTTTATGTGATGTTGCTATTGAGAAAGTGCAAGGACCGGTTTCTTTCTTCAAGGGGTATGGGGAAACTGCTTTTGTAGAAGCATTGGAGAAAGCCAAAGGAATTGCACTCGAGATGGATATTCATACAACATTTCATAAAAGATGAGAAACTGAAAGAAACAGACATTTTGATGAGAACCCAGATGACACAAATGTTGCCACATAGTCTGCAGAGGAATCATTCGGAATCAACTATTTTATACGTATTGTTGATCAAGCAATTGGCTCACTTGCTAGCAGATTTGACCAATATCAGGGTTACCACAAAATATTTGGTCTCTTGTTTACCTCTGAAACATTGCAGACATTGGATAAGAAGAGCTTGAAAACTTCTTGTGATAATCCCGAGGTTGCTCTTAAAAGGATGGAAAATCTAACATTGATGCTAATGAACTTTATGTGGAGTTGATGTTTCTTAAAAATTGCATTACAAAAAAAATATTGGGCCAGTTGAAAATTCTAAAGTTTTTAAAGCGACCGAGTGTTTCCCCAATGCAAGTATTGCATATAGAGTTCTCCTGACTATCCGTGTGACTATTGCATCAGCAAACGAAGCTTTTTTCTAAATTGAAGCTACTGAAGTCCTATATATGCACTATCATGACACAAATAAAGACTCGCTGATTTGGCTACAATAGCACTGGGGAGTGCTGTATTGGAGAAGATTTCTTACGATGATATTATTGAAGATTTTATTACAAAGAACACTAAAAGAATGATGTTATTTAAGTGAATAATATACAACCAAGAATATGTATGATTCTTGATATTTCCAATTGGTATGTAAGATATTGTAGTCCTTATATTATTATAGTTATGTTTATGTAGTGTTTTTTAGTGAGATCAGGCCCATTTTAGATTTTTGCATAGGGGCCTCCAATTTTTCCGGCTTGGCAGCTGCCACTCCCTCCCTCGTCGTCGCTGGAGGAGGCAGCCAGGCTAAGCCCCGCGGCGGACAGCGGCGGCAAGGACATGTGTTGGTGCTACCCTACTTGGCACGTTCGACCTGTCCCTCAGATCCAAGGTCCCGGAGCCACCATCTGCTCTCCGGCCGATGTGTGTTGACCCTTTGATGGCTGCTCTCACTTGTCGCTGCCATGTGAATGCACCGGATGGATCTGACGTGGGTGCTGCGACCAAGCGAGCTGCGGCGTCATAGACTCGTCTGCCCTGATATAGATCCAGCCATGTCGGCCCCTTGGCCGATTGGTCTGGGAAGGGCTCCGGTGAGATGGTAGTCTGTGGTGATGTGCTCCGCCATTGGTGTTGGTCTGTGTGGTGACCACTCGGGCCTGCGACGGCGGCCTCACCGTGGATTGTGGGCCACCAAAAGGTCTTTGCGACCTCTCTCCAAATTTGGTGGTTGCCTCAACGATGAGATGCAATCTATGGATGATGATTTGACGTAGAGGATATGGTTGTGCAGCAGTGGTGATCGGTTTTCTAGCTCAGCGATGGTCCTTCTCGAGTACCCGGTCTCAAGCTCCAGGGAGAGAACCTAGGTCTAGCCGGAGATGGTTATACCTGGCTATGACGATGTTTTTGTGCCGTTACCTTGTTGAAGGTATTGCTCGGATATGCTCCAGCTGGTTTTTCAGGGTGAAAATGTAGGTTCTAACATTTGGTGGTTGGATCCGGAATTGAGGACTCTCCTTTCCTGAAAGTGTTGCTATCAAAGAATCTCATTGTTCTTATGGTGTCATGAGATATTGATGCAGATATGGTCATTATTGTAGTTTGTAGATCGCGGATTTGATCGTCGGTTTTTTTCACCTCTCGCTTACATATAGTTTTGGTCTTATATGACTTTGCTATTTGCCGGTATTTTTTGTACTTTATGCGCATTGGTATTAGCTGTGTACATCACTGTATAAAAACCGATGTGCTCATTGTATTTATTTCC
>NC_057795.1:527479634-527634477 GCF_018294505.1 Triticum aestivum
GGCCAGCGGCACAGGCAGCGGTGGCGGCTGGAGTTGACGAGCGCAGCCCTGTCTCCTCTGCCTACTTTTGTCTGACCTCTCTCCCGTTTCTCTGCAACAAGCACGGAGAAGCCCTGCGCAGCTGGCTGCTCTTTTGTGCTACGATCTGACTTATACTTTCTCGTTTTTCTGCAGCTACCTGTTCCGTGTATGAAGAATGTCTGGGTTTAATCTACTTTGCTCATCCGGTTGCCATGCTTGCCTTGCTCTCTTTTTTCCCGAATAAAAACCACTTTCATTACTTAAACGGAGACATCACAATCAAGTTTACAAATTGCAAGCACCTCCTCGTTGCCATGCTTGCTTCTTTACTCAAGCAAAAAATGTAGAAACGGTGTGGATTATATTTATTTACTTTTTTGCAAGAGCTTGCTTCTTTTATGTGGGAATCACTGCCAAATTAGAAATCAGATGATTGGACTTTCAAAATTGCTTCGGACCAATAACAATTACTTCCTTCGGTCCAAAATAAATTTCGCAGTTTTAAACTGAGGTTAGTTCAAAATCACAATACCTTTTGTGGATCCGAGGTAGTAGTAATTTTTATCCTAATCACGCTGTGTCTTTGACAACTCAATCCAGCCAAATATCAATACGATGAATTAATTTCAAAATGTTGATCTACAATTGCATGTGCCGGGGTAATCTCACCTTCTAGCAAAGAGGTCATCACAACAATCTATCCAATTCTCATCCTTCTAAGGGCATCTTCAATGGTGGCCCGCAAATTTCCTCCCGCATCCGTCCGCGGATAGGGGGATCAGTCCGCGGACGTGGATGCGGGAGGCCGTCATCCAACGCTAGTCGCACACATTTTTACAACAATTCGAACTAACTGGACGAAATTCGTTCAAACACGCCCGAATTTCATATAAACACGCCGAATTTCATTACATTTCGGACATACTTCAACTACAAGCGGTGCTCGTCTGGCTCTGGAGGTATAATGTTAACCTAATCTATGATCGCCCTCGCCCGTTCCCTGTGTCCCGCCATGAGCCCAGAGAACTGAAGCTTCGCCTTCTCCAGTTCTGACTCGGTCAACCATATTGATCCTTCTCTAGTCAACCATATCGATCCTTTCAATTGGTATCAGAGCAATGTTTCTTTATTAAGGGTTTCACCACCCGAAGAGTATGGTTAAGACCGAGGAGGAAGTGTCTTAGGCCATGGAGTTAACTTCGATCACACGAGACAACTTAAATGAAGCTATGGCTTCACTTAAGACGTCTATGACGACCGAAGTCAAGTCCATGCTTAAAGAATTGCTTGAGGGGTTGAAAGCTTCTCCCGACCTTTTGCTTGTGGTTAATCCCACCGCATAGGAGTCGGAGGCCAATTCTGTTAAGGAAGCGGCTAAAGGTACTCATGTTTTTCCCCTCATGACAAGAATGGGACAGGAACCTTTGCCTTAGTTCCCTCTCCCCTGGTCTATGGAGGACCGGTTCCTACACCTCGCATTAATAATCTTGGTCCTCCTCCTAAGCTTGTTAAGGGTGATTTTGCTAATTGGGTTTTTTGCATCAAGTCTCATTTGAATCAGAGCTCAACAAACCTTTTGAGAATCATTGAGCAAGGCTTCTACCCGCATGATCCAAACAACTTCACCCCAAGAGAAGAAGTGGACAATCAATACAATCACTCCGCTTTGTTCATCCTTCAAAATGCGGTCCCTCCCGAAGATCTATCCCACTTATGTACCTTCACTCGTGCAATGGATTGTTGGAATCACATAGTATCTTTGTACATGGGGAGCTCGAGCATCCAACGGTCCAACTTTGAAGTGGTCCTTGACGAGGCCGATGAATTCGTGATGCTAGAAGATGAGGATCCACATGATCTCTACCGGAGGGTGAAAACTCTTGCGATTGCTCTCCAAGACCATGGGAGTAAGGATACGGATGGCAATTGGATCAAGCGCAAGTTTCTCAAGGCCATCATGCCATTCAACAAGGCCATGTCTTCCGTGATTCGTCAAAGGCTGGACTTCCACGCCTTAACCTCTAGTGAAGTGTTGGATGAGTTTATTGCCATGAACATCATGAACAAGACCGCAGAGAATGCTCTTGCTCATGTCTAGTCAAAGAAAAGCTCAACCACTCTTGCTTTGAAGGCCAAGGCCATTCCAGAAGAAGAAGAGGAGGAAGAAGAGGAGTGTTGCCCCGTTGACACCAAATATGCTTACCATCAGCACATGGCTCTTGCGTCAAGGCAATTTTGGGGGCAACAAGAGGAACTCAAGGTCCAACTTCACCAAGAACAACTCAAGTGGCTCAAAGAACAAGTGACGAGTAAGGACTTTCTACAACTGTGGCAATGTGAGTCACTTTTTGGCGGAGTGCCCTTAAGAGAAGAGGGAAGACAATGGTGGAAAACTCATTCACAAAGACAAAACCAAGTCTTTCCCAAGCAAGAAAAACTTCACCAAGAAGACACCTCCAAAGGGCTTGGTGGCACATGAAGAGTACACATCTGATGATGATGATGAAGACACAAGTGGAGAAGGAATGGCAACAACGACCATTGCCATTGCCACATCTTCCCCCTCCAAGGTGTCTCTTTTTGGTGCCCCCAACCAAAAAACCATTGCCAAGTGTCTCATGGCCAAAGGTATCAACAAGGTAACATCAAACATAAAAACCACCATCACTACTACTCCTTCATTGTTAGATTGTGACAATGATAGCAAGGTGTAAATGTTGATGACAATGAGTTTACCAAGTTTGTGGGTAAGCTCAAGGGTGAATCCAGGAAGCACTTTGTTGCTCTTTTGGAACAACTTGGTGAGGCAAATGATATCACTGAATCTCATGAGGATACTATCTCCAAGTTGGACGGGCATTATCGCGACTATGTCGGTGAGATTGCGGATCTTTCCATTGCTCTTGAGGAAGAGCGAGGTCTTCGTTTGACTCTTGATGAGTCACACAACGTTGATCATGCTAAATTGCAAAAAGATCTTGATCATGCTATTTTTCTTACTCGTGTGCTTAAATCCGAGAAAGTTGCACTTGGTGTTGGCCATGATAGACTCAAGTAAGAGTTTGATACACTTGACAAGGCTCACAAGGTCTTGAAGGGTGTTCATGCCTCTCTCAAAGAGTCTCATGATCAACTCCAAGTGAAGCTAACCAAGGAGATTTTCACATGTCCCCCTTTCGTTCTAATTGATAATGCCCATGCTACTAACCCTTGTTGTGAGCATGTGCATCTTGTGGAGGAAAATGCCAAGTTGAAAGAGCAACTGGAGAAAGGCCTTGTGACATGCATACAAGGCGAAAATAACCTCAATGACCTTTTGACTAACCAAAAGGAAGTTCTGAGGAAGGAAGGAGTTGGGTTTGTGCCCAAGTCAAAGAAGAGGAAGAAGAAGAACAAGACCAAGCAACCTCTCCCGCTCAAGGAAACATTTGTCAAGGAGGGTGAAGGTACTCATGAGAAGAAGAAGAACAAGGAAGTGCATGGTAATGCCAAAAAGGGCAAAACTGCTAGGGAACATAGTAATTTCAAAAAAAAATCCTACGAACATGCAAGATCTATCTAGGAGATGCATAGCAACGAGGGGAGAGTGTGTCCATGTACCCTCGTAGACCAAAAGCGGAAGCGCTTCAATAACGCGGTTGATATAGTCGAACTTCTTCGCGATCCAACCGATCAAGTACCGAACGTACGTCACCTCCACGTCCAACACACGTTCAGATCGATGACGTCCCTCGTGCTCTTGATCCAGTTGAGGACGAGGGTGAGTTCCGTCAGCACGAAAGGCGTGGCAACGGTGATGATGATGTTACCGGCGCAGGGCTTCGCCTAAGCACTACGATGGTATGATCGAGGTGCGTAACTGTGGAGGGGGGTCACCACACACGGTTAAGAGAAACTTGTGTCTTTGGGGTGCCCCCTTCCCACGTATATAAAGGAGGGAGGGAGAGAGGCCGGCCCCCTAGGGGTGCACCTAGAGTATGGAGTCCTACTAGGACCTCCAAGTCCTAGTAGGAATCCCTTTCCCTTTTGGAGTAGGAGAGAAGGAAAGAGAGAGGGAGTAGGAAAGGGCAAGGGGGGTGCCGCCCCCTTCCCCTCACTAATGCAGGATGCTGCTAACGCGACACTACGATCAGAGACCCTTTGACAAAAATGTGTGCGATGCATTAATCACAAACGGTGGTGTAAAAAACCATCAAAAAAGGTGCAAAATATTTGCGATGACGGATGCATCAAAAACGGTTCAGATTTTAGTTCCGTGTGTGATGTGAGGCATACGGTTCAGTGCAATTAACCATTTGCGATGAGGAGCAAGAAAACTAACGAGCAGCTAGATGAAGGTGTGTGCGATTAATAGCATACAGTTCACTAGGGTGAACTATTTGTGATTAGGCAACACAAAAGAAATGGCCAGCCAAATTAAGTGTGTGTGATATACAACATGTGGTTTACGCAGATGAACTCTTTGTGTTGAGACAAGAGAAAATAAACGGTTCAATATAACAAGATGTGTGTGATACGCGACAAACAGGTCTGTCATCAGAAATGTGTGCGAAGAGCGATAATAACACAGACGATTGCTGCTAATAAGACGTGTGTGTTCTATGATGGGATTGCATACAGAACAACAACATATATATTACATGCATGATTAACCAAATTAAACATCCAATTGCATAGGTGGCTACTACAACCATGGCATTTGCACACACCAAAGTAAACTATTATATGCATAATTTCATAGGTGTCTACTACACACGTGACACTTCCACACATCAATAAAGTAAACTATATATTACATGCATTATTAACTAGCATAGACGATCATATGATCATCATCTACTTCTTGTGACGCTTGCTCTGCTTGTGGCTCAATCCGGGCTTGTCGATTTGGGTAATGAGGCACTTCCTCATGTCAACGATCCGCTTGTACATCTCGAAGCATGTGTACACGCTCTTGGCCATGAACCTGAGGTGAGGTTCATCCAGTCGCCGCACCCAGGCCCTGTGCCAGGATACGACACTTGTTCTCTGGGCATCATGCTTCATCTTTTCGTAGTAGGGGTCGATGATGGCAGAGGAGAGTTTGACCATGGAGTCCTTCTTCGTGCTGCCCCAGACCCTGTGGTGGTCACGGATTTCGACAAGGTTCTCGCAGGCCAAGCCCGTAACACCGAGCTCTTTTACATCGTCGGTGGTTTCCACCATGGCAAACTTGTACTCGGTGCTGTTGACAAACCTGTTAAAACAGTCGCAAGGCTCTCTGGCCATGTAGTAGTGGTAGATGAGGACATGATGGCGCACGCACAACTGTGCGACGGTAACCTTCTAATCTATGCCGGGACTACCGTCGGTGTACTGGAGGTCGATGCCGACCACCTTGTACTTGTCTCCAGCAAGCAACTGCTCAACGGTGTTGATGTAGTCATCCACCACGGCCGGGTCGATGGTGTACACCATCGAGAGATCCGTCTCCCTCGTGTGGGTCTCCACTTTATGCTCGCTGAACTCCATTGGAGCGCCGCTAGACATCCCCTCTCTATGTGTCATCGTGGGTGTGCTTGTTGTGTTGTGGGGCGTGATCGAAAGTTTGAAGAGACTAAGGCTATAATGGCCGCGGGAATTAAAGAGGAGGCTGGACGGCACGTCCTGATGGCAGTTCTAATTCGCAGCGCGTAACTCCATCATGCCACACGTAACTACACCGCATGGCAACGCGCACGGCATAACCGCATGCATATGGGGACCCAGACGTGATCATGCGCAGGCCCAACCACTGGCAGAGCACACGCGGAGGGACGCGAGCATTGCGCTCTGTGGTCGCCTCAACGGCGAGCAACCATATATATGCATATAGAAGTTGAACACGCAAGGAAAAGTTGTCCACAACCCGAGCGCGCCGATGGACGTGAGCAGAGCGCGCCGCGGCGCCTAATGATTGAACTATTTGTATAGATTAAGCACAACTGCTTAATCTATGGATGAAATATATGCTTAATTACTGAATTTTAGTTGCAAAAATTAGATAGTGCTAGTGATTTTTAGCTGCATATTTTGACAAATCGCCATTGGAACCGCTGAATGTCCTCTCTGTATGTGTCGTCGTGGGTGTGCTTATTGTGTCGTGCGCCGGCCCCAAACACTGGGAGCACAACTTATAAATTGACAGGATGGAGTACTAGTTACAGTGATGCATATAATTAAGCAAAGGGATCACACATGTCTGTATTGACTAGAACGAGAATGCAATAGCACAATAAGAATTAAGGAGGCAAGAAGAAAGATGCATCCATCAACGTACGACCTCCTCCTCCTCCTCAACTCAGTGCGCCGGGCCACCGACCGGCAGCTAAGGATCGGCGGCTTTTGTGGCGGGGTCAAGGTGCTTCTCAGCAAAAGCATCCAAGGCTTCTAGCCGGTTGAAGAAGGATAATGTCGCAGCGTCTTCACTGGCCTTGTAGATACCTATGTACACAATTTGCTCGTACATGTGGATGTGTAGGTCGACGATTTCCTGCAGGGCGAGGCGCCTCGCGGCGAGCGCGACCTCCAGGTGGACATTCTTCGTGGCGGCGGCGGGTAGTCGCAGGGCCACCAATGCTTCAAAGAGGTTTCGACCATGGAGGCCGATTAGGGTGGCAGGCAATGAGGAGCCCGACCGCGCGGGTTGGAGGAGTACGGCGATGTCGTCCGCGAGCTTCTTGACGACGGCGAACTTGTTGGTGGTGGCAATGATCATCTGGTCCAACTAAGAGCCGTAGCTGGCGTCGATGGCGACCATCCACCAGCTGGTCGCCAACACCGTCTGGAGACGATCCTCGGTGCCATGCCGCAGGCCGGTGTCGTGGACCGTCTGGCACAGCCGCTGGCCACTCGCGTGCATCGCCGCCATGGGTCTGGAGTGAGCACTTTTGCGCTTAGTGTGGGTGCTTAGGCAAATGCTCAGATTCGTACGATGTGGTAGATGCATTGGAATGGAGGGGCGCCTTTATATGAGTGCAAACTGCGTTGCATTCACATTGTGCTGCCTCTTTTTCCAGTCCTCCTCGCATTACTTACCTCATGCATTCATGATGCTAATTGAAGGAGGATGCATCATTGGACGTTCAACATTTCAGGAACCACTACCCTCTCCCTCATCTGCATTAAAGCTGTATCGGGAACTGCGCCGCCCGCTGCACGCCCGGCTAAACATGCCTCCTTGCCTCCATCTATGCTTAATTACTCAATTTTAGTTGCAAAAATTAGATACTGCTAGTGATTTTTAGCTTCATATTTTGACAAATCGCAGTGTTACAAGGTTGACAAATGGCAATGTTACTAGATCAACAAATGACAATCTTTCGAGTTTGACAAATGGCAACATGCCCAATATGACAGATGCAAATCTTACCAAATTGTTTGTAAATTGGTTGCACATGGGTCATCCAAAACAACCGTTTGTGTTGAAGAGATGCACAAATCTTGCTCTTACTTTGCATAGGGTGTTGTTTCTAAAACGTTTGCGATCAAGAGCCATTAAAACCTATAGACATTAAAACCAAGACACATGGCATCACATGAATGGTTAAAATTTAAATTATACACATAAATACATTGAAAACTCAATTAATGCATAAAAATGTCCAAACGAACCCCGAAAAATCCCAAAAATTGACATAACACTCCTGTTGGTCTATGTTGACATGAGAAATTTTTTCAAAGCAATAAGGGGCAATGGATATCATTTTGTCCCCAAAGGTGGGACATTCCCTACCAAAACCATCAGGCTTGTTGTGAGAAGCTCTGGTTTGTGAGAAGCATATCCCCAAACCTTCCCCAAATGGGACAAATTTTTTACCACGACATGTTGATGCCGCTCCACGGCAGCATGCCAAGTTTCATGAATTTCAGACGAGCTTTGGATTTACTAGAATTTAAAAACCAGGTATATATATCTCAATGTTTGCGGCCGAGTGACGGTGGCAGTGTGTTTGACATTCATTCTCATTTCTTGCATGAGACCTAATTAAGCATGCAACCAAGGACACATATTTGAATTTTCAACCAATTTATATGCATTAGAGCATATGTGTGCATGCAGTTCAAATTTGAATTATGCACATGAATGCATAGAAAACTCAGTTAATCTATAAAAATGTCCAAGCGAACCCCCAAAAATCCTAAAAATTGACACACCACCCCTGTTGTTCAATGCTAACACTAGGAAAAAAATTGAAATTGAGAAGAGGCAATGCATATCGTTTCGTCTAGAAAGGTGAAACGTTCCCTACCAAAACCATCGGGCTTGTTGTGAGAAGCTCTGGTTTAATTGTGAGAAGCACAAACCTGCCCCAAATGGGACAAAAAATTTACCATGGCATGTTGATGCCGCTCCATGACAACATGCCAAGTTTCATGAATTCCAGACGAGCTTTGGATTTACTAGAATTTAAAAACTAGGTATATATCTCAATGTTTGTGGCCGAGTGATGGTGGCAGGGTGTTTGACATTCATTCTCATTTCTTGCATGGGACCTAATTAAGCATGCAACCAAGAACACAAATTTGAATTTTCAACCAATTTATATGCATTAGAGCATATGTGTGCATGTAGTTCAAAATTGAATTATGCACATGAATGCATAGAAAACTCAGTTAATGTATAAAAATTTCCAATCGAACCCCGAGAAATCCCAAAAATTGACACAAGAAAAAAAATGAAATCGAGAAGATGCAACGGATATCATTTCGTCCAGAAAGGTGAAACGTTCCCTATCGAAACCATCATGCTTGTTGCGAGAGAAGCTCTGGTTTGCGAGAAGCTTATACCATAACCTGGCCCAAATGGGACAACATTTTTTACCCCAGCATCTTGATGTTGTTCCATGATAGCATGCCAAGGTTCATGAATTTCAGACGAGTTTTGTATTTACTAGAATTACAAAAGCAAGCACCTCAACATTTGCCGGAGAGCCACGGTGTCGTGGTGTTTGAAATTCATCCCCATTTCTTGAATGGGATGTACGCATCAATCCATGGACACATATATCATTTTACAACTCATTTTGGTGCACTGATGCATGTTGATACGTCCATTTTGCATCATGCTTTTATACCGATATTTATTCCATTATGGACTGTTATTACACGTTATGTCACAATAATTATGGCTATTCTCTCTTATTTTACAAGGTTTACATGAAGAGGGAGAATGCCGGCAGTTAGGATTCTAGGCTGGAAAAGGAGCAAATATAAGAGACCTATTCTGCGCAGCTCCAAAAGTCCTGAAACTCCATGAAAGTCAATTTTGGAATTAATAAAAAATACTGGCGAAGGAATCAACTCATTTTGGTGGCCATCTTCTGCTATATGAAGTCTTTTACCCGGGAAAAAATCAGAAGCAAGCTTACGGGACGAAACTCCGCCGCCACGAGGCGAAACCTTGGCGGAACCAATCTAGAGCTCCGGCGGAGCTGTTCTGCCGGGGAAACTTCCCCCCGGGAGGGGGAAATCATCACCATCATCATCACCAACGATCCTCTCATTGGGAGGGGGTCAATCTCCATCAACATGTTCACCAGCACCATCTCCTCTCAAACCCTAGTTCATCTCTTGTATCCAATCTTTGTACCAAAACCTCAGATTGGTACCTGTGGGTTGCTAGTAGTGTTGATTACTCCTTGTAGTTGATTCTAGTTGGTTTATTTGGTGGAAGATCATATGTTCAGATCCTTAATGCATATCAATACCCCTCTGATTATGAACATGAATATGATTTGTGAGTAGTACGTTTGTTCCCGAGGACATGGGAGAAGTCTTGCTATAAGTAGTCACGTGAATTTGGTATTCGTTCGATATTTTGATAAGATGTATGTTGTCTATCCTCTAGTGGTGTTATGTGAACGTCGACTACATGACACTTCACCATTATCTGGGCCTAGAGGAAGGCATTGGGAAGTAATAAGTAGATGATGGGTTGCTAGAGTGACAGAAGCTTAAACCCTAGTTTATGCGTTGCTTCGTAAGGGGCTGATTTGGATCCATATGTTTCATGCTATGGTTAGGTTTACCTTAATACTTCTTTTGTAGTTCCAGATGCTTGCAATAGGGGTTAATCATAAGTGAGATGCTTGTCCAATAAAGGGTGGTACCCAAGCACCGGTCCACCCACATATCAAATTATCAAAGTAACGAACGCGAACCATATGAGCATGATGAAAACTAGCTTGACGATAATTCCCATGTGTCCTCAGGAGCGTTTTTCTCATATAAGAACTTGTCCAGGCTTGTACTTTGATACAAAAAGGATTGGGCCACCTTTCTGCACCTTATTTACTTTCATTGCTTGTTACCCGTTACAAATTATCTTATCACAAAACTATTTGTTACCTACAATTTCAGTGCTTGCAGAGAATACCTTACTGAAAACCGCTTGTCGTTTCCTTCTGCTCCTCGTTGGGTTTGACACTCTTACTTATCGAAAGGACTACGATAGATCCCCTACACTTGTGGGTCATCAAGACTCTTTTCTGGCGCCATTGCCGGGGAGTGAAGCGCCTTTGGTAAGTGGAACTTGGTAAGGAAAAATTTATATAGTGTGCTGAAATTTACTGTCACTTGTTACTATGGAAACTAATCCTTTGAGGGGCTTGTTCGGAGTATCTTCACCCTGACCAGTAGAGCAAAGAGTTGCTTCTCAACCTATTGAACCTACTGAAAATGTTTACTTTGAAATTCCTTCGGGTATGGTAGAGAAACTGCTAGCTAATCCTTTTATAGGAGATGGAACATTACATCCCGACTTGCACCTAATCTATGTAGATGAAGTTTGTGGATTATTTAAGCTTGCAGGTATGCCTGAGGATGTTATTAAGAAGAAGGTCTTCCCTTTATCTTTGAAGGGAGACGCATTGACATGGTATAGGCTATGTGATGATATGGGATCCTGGGACTATAAACGATTGAAATTGGAATTTCACCAGAAGTTTTATCCTATGCATCTTGTTCATCATGATCGTAATTACATATATAATTTTTGGCCTCGCGAAGGAGAAAGCATCGCTCAACCTTGGGGGAGGCTTAAGTCAATATTATATTCATGCCCCAATCATGAGCTCTCAAGAGAAATGATTATTCAAAAAATTTATGCTCGGCTTTCTCTCAACAACCGCACCATGCTTGATACTTCTTGTGTTGGGTCTTTTATGATGAAGACTATTGAATTCAAGTGGTATTTATTGGAAAGAATTAAACGCAACACTGAAGATTGGGATTCCGACGATGGTAAGGAGTCAGGTGTGACACCTAAGTTTGATTGTGTTAAATCTTTTATGGATACCGATGGTTTTCGTGGATTTTAGCACTAAATATGGACTTGACTCTGAGATAGTAGCTTCTTTTTGTGAATCATTTGCTACTCATGTTGATCTCCCTAAGGAGAAGTCGTTTAAATATAATCCTCCCATTGAAGTAAAAATAGTTGCACCTATTAAAGTTGAAGAAAATACTATCACTTATAATGATCCTATTGTCCCTACTACTTATATTGAGAAACCTCCTTTCCCTGTTAGGATAAAAGATCATGCTAAAGCTTCAACTGTGGTTCATAAGCATAATACTAAAACACCTACACCACCTTAGCAAATTAAAGTAGAACCTAATATTGTTGTGGTTAAAGATCTCTTGGCTGATAATATTGATGGGCATGTTATTTATTTCTGTGATGAAGCTGCTAGAATTGCTAGACCCGATGCTAAGAAACATATACCTGTAGTAGGCATGCCTGTTATTTCTGTTAAAATAGGAGATCATTGTTATCATGGCTTATGTGATATGGGTGCTAGTGCTAGTGCAATACCTTATTCCTTATATCAAGAAATTATGCATGATATTGCACCTACTGAGGTAGAAGAGATTGATATTACAATCAAGCTTGCCAATAGAGATACTATTGCACCAATTGGGATTGTTAGAGATGTTCAAGTCTTGTGTGCGAAAGTTAAATACCCTGCTGATTTTCTTGTTCTTGGTTCCCCACAAGATAGCTTTTGTCCTATTATATTTGGTAGACCCTTCTTGAATACTTTTAATGCTAGAATTGATTGCGAGAAAGATGTTGTCATGATTGGCTTGGATGATATGACTCATGAGTTTAATTTTGCTAAATTTCGTAGACAACCCCATGATAAAGAATTGTCTAGTAAGGATCAAATTATTGGTCTTGCTTCTATTGCTGTGCCTCCTACTGATCCTTTAGAACAATATTTGCTAGACCATGAAAATGATATGTTTATGAACGAAAGAAGGGAAATAGACGAAGTATTCTTTAAACAGGGTCCTATTTTGAAACACAATTTACCTGTTGAAATCCTAGGGGATCTTCCACCACCTAAGGGTGATCCCGTGTTTGAGCTTAAACCATTACCTGATACTCTTAAATATGCTTATCTTGATGAAAAGAAGATATATCATGTTATTATTAGTGCTAACATTTCAGAGCAGGAAGAGGAAATATTATTGAAAACTCTGAAGAAGCATAGTGCTGCTATTGGATATACTCTTGATGATCTTAAGGGCATTAGTCCCACTCTATGCCAACACAAAATAAAGTTGGAAGAAGATGCCAAACCAGTTATTGATCACCAACGACGGTTAAATCTAAGATGAAGGAAGTGGTAAGAAAGGAAGTACTAAAACTCCTTGAGGCAGGTATAATTTATCCCGTTGCTAATAGTCAGTGGGTAAGTCCTGTCCGTTGTGTCCCTAAGAAGGGAGGTATTACTATTGTTCCTAATGATAAAGATGAATTGATCCCGCAAAGAATTATTACAGGTTATAGGATGGTAATTGATTTCCGCAAATTAAATAAAGCTACTAAAAAGGATCATTACCCTTTACCCTTTATTGATCAAATGCTAGAAAGACTATCCAAACATACACATTTCTTGCTTTCTAGATGGTTACTCTAGTTTCTCTCAAATACCTGTGTCAGCGGAGGATCAAGAAAAGACCACCTTTACTTGCCCTTTCGGTACTTTTGCTTATAGACATATGCCTTTTGGTTTATGTAATGCACCTGCTACTTTTCAAAGATGCATGATGGCTATATTCTTTGACTTTTGTGAAAAGATTTGTGAGGTATTCATGGATGATTTCTCCGTTTATGGATCCTCTTTTGATGATTGCTTGAGCAACCTTGAACGAGTTTTGCAGAGATGTGAAGATACTAGTCTTGTTTTGAACTGGGAGAAGTGCCACTTTATGGTTAATGAAGGCATTGTCTTGGGGCATAAAATTTCTAAAAAGGGTATTGAAGTTGATAGAGCTAAAGTTGATGCCATTGAAAAGATGTCGTGTCCCAAGGAAATCAAAGGTATAAGAAGTTTCCTTGGTCATGCCGGTTTTTATAGGAGGTTCATTAAGGACTTTTCTAAAATTTCTAGGTCTCTGACTAATCTATTACAAAAAGATATTCCTTTTGTCTTCGATGATGATTGTGTAGAAGCATTTGAGGTACTTAAGAAAGCTTTGATTTCTGCACCTATTGTTCAGCCACCTGATTGGAATTTACCCTTTGAAATTATGTGTGATGCTAGTGATTATGCTGTAGGTGTTGTTCTAGGACAAAGAGTTCAATATGCTAGTAAAACTCTAGACAGTGCCTAGAGAAATTATGCTACTACTGAAAAAGATTTTTTAGCAGTTGTATTTGCTTGTGATAAGTTCAGACCTTATATTGTTGGTTCTAAAGTAACTATTCACATTGATCATGCTGCTATTAAATATCTTATGGAAAAGAAAGTTGCTAAACCTAGACTTATTAGATAGGTTCTCTTGCTACAAGAATTTGACTTACATATTATTGATAGAAAGGGAGCTGAGAACCCCGTTGCAGACAACTTGTCTAGGTTAGAGAATATTCTTGATGACCCACTACCTATTAATGATAGCTTTCCTGATGAACAATTAGCTTTCATAAATGCTTCTCGGACTGCTCCATGGTATGCTGATTATGCTAATTACATTGTTGCTAAATTCATACCACCTAGTTTTACATACCAGTAAAAGAAAAAGGTTTTCTATGATTTAAAACATTACTTCTAGGATGACCCACACCTTTACAAAGAAGGAGTAGATGGTGTTATTAGATGTTGTGTGCCTGAGCATGAACAGGAACAGATCCTATGCAAGTGTCACTCCGAGGCATATGGAGGACACCACGCTGGAGATAGAACTGCACATAAGGTATTGCAATCTGGTTTTTATTGGCCTACTCTCTTCAAAGATGCCCATAAGTTTGTCTTGTCTTGTGATGAATGCCAAAGAATTGGTAATATTAGTAGACGTCAAGAAATGCCTATGAACTATTCTCTTGTTATTGAGCCATTTGATGTTTGGGGCTTTGATTATATGGGACCTTTTCCTGCCTCTAATGGGTATACACATATTTTAGTTTCTGTCGATTACGTTACTAAGTGGGTAGAAGATATTCCAACTAGTAGTGCTAATCATAACACCTCTATTAAGATTCTTAAAGAAGTTATTTTTCCGAGGTTTGGAGTCCCTAGATACTTAATGACTGATGGTGGTTCACATTTTATTCATGGTGCTTTTCGTAAAATGCTTGGTAAGTATGATGTTAATCATAGAATTGCATCTCCTTATCACCCACAGTCTAGTGGCCAGGTAGAGCTAAGTAACAGAGAGCTTAAATTAATTTTACAAAAGACTGTTAATAGATCTAGAAAGAATTGGTCCAAGAAACTTGATTATGCATTATGGGCTTATAGAACTGCATATAAAAATCCTATGGGTATGTCTCCATATAAAATGGTTTATGGAAAAGCTTGTCACTTACCTCTCGAACTAGAACATAAGGCATATTGGGCTATTAAAGAGCTCAATTATGATTTCAAACTTGTCGGTGAGAAGAGGTTGTTTGACATTAGCTCACTTGATGAATGGAGAACCCAAGCTTATGAAAATGCCAAACTGTTTAAGGAAAATGTTAAAAGATGGCATGACAAAAGGATACAAAAGCGTGAGTTTAATGTAGGTGACTATGTGTTGCTTTTCAACTCTCGTTTAAGATTTTTTGCAGGAAAACTTCTCTCCAAATGGGAAGGCCCTTACGTTATCGAGGAAGTGTATCATTCCGGTGCCATAAAAATCAAAAACTTTGAAGGCACAAATCCGAAGGTGGCGAATAGTCAAAGAATCAAACATTATATCTCAGATAATCCAATAAATGTTGAAACTAACGTTATTGAAACCGTAACCCCGGAGGAATACATAAGGGACACTTTCCAGAATGTTCCGGACTCTGAAAAAGGAATAGGTACGTGGTGCAGTAAGTAAACCGACTCCAAAACAATTCTAACAACAAATTTTCTCCGTTTTGGAATATTTAAGAAAATAGGAAAATAAGAAGTACTCTCGGAAGGACACGAGGCATCCACGAGGGTGGAGGGCGCGCCCCCCTGCCTTGTGGGCACCTCGTGTGCTCTCCGGACTCTGTTTTCTTGCAAATACTTCTTTTGGTCGGTAAAAATTCATTATATAATCTCCCAGATGTTTTGACCACCGTATCACGCAAATATCCTCAGTCTTTGTTTCGAGCTGTTTTTCTGACAGATCTAGATCACCATGACGTCTTCAAGCGCCCCCAAGGACAAGTTTTTTGAGAAGGTCATCAACCCCTATCTCGCGGAGGTGTTGCGACACCCTCAAACCTTTGAGATGCGTGAGGGGGTGCTGCACATCCGCGATGTTGAGGGACCAAGGAGGACCGGAAGCGTGGAGACAAAATTCGAAGCAATGGAGCAACAAGTTTTCAAGTGCCAAGGGATGGTGGAACATGGACTCAACTCCAACCACATGATGATCGCGGAGTTCACCAACAAGCACAAGCTGGACACCAAGAACATTGAGGAGACCATCTTCAAGCTTCACGAGAAATTCGAGCACCTCCAAGCCCAAATCTACGACCTGCAAAACCAAAACTGTGAGTATGAATATAGATTCAAGAGGATGAGTTTGGCTGCAGATTTGAGGATCCCGGAGACTCGATCATCTTTTTAGCACTACTGTACGTATAACCGTATTTGCTTGCTTGCCGATCGCACACGACCTCATTTTGCCGAGCGTGTGTGCCAGGAGGGCATACCCCCGACGGTTTGTGGGTCGTGTGCGAAGGACCCTCTAATCGCCCACACTCACTAGGCGACGGTTCCGAATGCCATTGCGGAAAGGGGTTTAAAACCGTCTGTATAGCACCGACGCGTACCAGTGCCTAGTCCAATTCGGACCCATGGGGGGCGCCACCTCCCCTTTGGCCTGCCTCGTCCTTTCCCGTATGGCCCAATAAGGCCCATTACTTCTCCCGGTGAATTCCCGTAGCTCCCCGGTACTCCGAAAAATACCTGAATCACTCGGAACCTTTCCGATGTCCGAATATAGACTTTCAATATATAGATCTTGACGTCTCGACCATTTTGAAACTCCTTGTCATGTATGTGATCTCATCCAGGACTTCGAACAAACTTCGGTCATGAAAACACATAACTCATAATACAAATCGTCATCGAACGTTAAGCGTGCATACCCTACGGATTCGAGAACTATGTAGACATGATCGAGATACATCTCCGATCAATAACCATGGAACCTGGATGCTCATATTGGCTCCTACATATTATTTGAAGATCTTTATCGGTCAAACCGCATAACAACATATGTTGTTCCCTTTGTCATCGGTATGTTACTTGTCTGAGATTCGATCGTCGGTATCATCATACCTAGTTCAATCTCGTTACCGGCATGTCTCTTTACTTGTTCCGTAATGCTTCATCCCGCAACTAAATCATTAGTCACATTGCTTGCAAGGCTTATCGTGATGAGCATTACGAGAGGGCCCAGAGATACCTCTCCGATACACGGAGTGACATATCCTAATCTCGATATATGCCAACCCAACAAACACCTTTGGAGACACCTGTAGAGCATCTTTATAATCACCCAGTTATGTTGTGATGTTTGATAGCACACAAGGTGTTCCTCCGGTATTCAGGAGTTGCATAATATCATAGTCTGAGCAACGTGTATAAGTCATGAAGAAAGCAGTAGCAATGAAACTGTAACGATCATAATGCTAAGCTAACGGATGGGTCATATCCGTCACATCATTCTCCAAATGATGTGATCCCGTTCATCAAATGACAACACATGTCTATGGTTAGGAAACATAATCATCTTTGATTAATAAGCTAGTCAAGTAGAGGCATACTAGGGACACTATGTTTTGTCTATGTATTCACATATGTACTAAGTTTCCGGTTAATACAATTCTAGCATGAATAATAAACATTTATCATGAAATAAGGAAATAAATAATAACTTTATTATTGCCTCTAGGGCATATTTCCTTCAAAAACCGCCCCTAACAACAAAGCCGACGACTTTAACCCCTCTTATGTTTTATGTCGTGCTAGTGATGGGCATGTTTATGCTAAATTCGTTGGTTCTTATTATGAGTACATTGATTGGTCTATTTGGGTTCCTAAGACCCTTGTTACTAACCTCAAAGGATCCATTCAAGAATGGGTACCTAAATCCAAGCATTGATCTCTTGTAGGAGTTTGCTTCCTGTGGAGTGTCATGGTTGCTTAATAGTGGAGCAACAAATCGTATGACTAGGAGCAAGGACTTGGTGGTGGATGTGCATCCAATTCCATCTATGCCCACCCATGTCCAATTCGGTGATGCGTCGACATCTAAGGTATTGGGACTTGGCAAGGTGGTCATCTCTCAACATTTATCTATTGAGAAGGTCATGTTTGTTGAGTCCCTTGCATACAATTTGCTTTCCATTTGTCAACTTGCACTTAAGGGCTTTGCAATATTCTTTGATCTTGATACTGTGGCCCTTTTGTGGAGCAAGACTCTTAAAGTAGCTTTTGTTGGGCATGTCAAGAACGGTCTCCATGTGGTGAACTTTTCGGAGCGACCCACTAAGACTGCGACTTGCCTAATTGCTAAGGTTGATGTGGGTTGGCTTTGGCATCGCCGACTATCCCATGTCAATATGAGATCTTTGCAAAGTCATCTTAAAGGGGATCACATCCGTGGACTAATAAATGTGAGTTTTGCCAAAGATCGTGCTTGCATCATGAAACAGTGCACCAACTCTCGACTATCATCTACTCGAAGAGGCCTTTGGAGCTCCTTCACATGGATCTTTTTGGCCCTCCATCCTTTGATAGCCTTGGAGGAAGAAAGTATTGCTTGGTAATTGTGGATGACTACTCAAGATATACATGGGTATACTTCTTCAAGAGGAAGAGTGAGACTCAAAAAACCGTCATCAACTTTGCAAATGAAGCTCAACGTCAACACGAATCAAAGATTTTGATGATTAGAAGTGTCAATGACATCGAGTTCAAGAAACCTATACCCCTCAACAAAATGGTGTGGCGGAGAGGAAGAACCGAACGTTAATGGACGCAGAAAGGACCATGATGGCGGAGTTCAAATCTCCGTGCAACTTTTGGGCCGAAGCCATCAACACCGCATGGCATGCATCCAATAGGCTCTACCTCCGCAAAGGCTTGAACAAGACTCCATATGAGATACTTACCAGCAACAAGCCCAACCTCAAGTACTTCCGGGTGTTCGGTTCTAAGTGTTTCATTCTCAAAATGGGTGTTCGTTTGTCTAAATTCGAACCTAGATCTCAGGAGGGCATATTTCTTGGTTATGCTACAACTCTCATGCTTACCGCGTCCTCAACAAGTTCGCCGGACTCATTGAGGAGAGGTGTAACGTGGAGTCTGATGAACATAGCGGCTCCCAAGCGGAGCAAAGTGGTCTTTGTGATGTAGGTGATGAAATTCATCCCCAAGCCGTAAGAAGAATGGGGATTGGTCAAATACTCCCCATTGAGGAACCCCGTATGGCCGACGGAGAAGGACAATGATCTACTCAAGTGGAGCCATCACCAACGCTAGACCCACATGCTTCCAAAGAACAAGGTGAAGGCCCTCAACCCAATGAACAAGATCAAGGGCAAGATCAACCCCGTGATGATGGTGATCCACCTAATGATGCCCAAGATCAAGTTCATGCCTCTGAACACACTCAAGATCAAGAGCAAGCTCAAGATCAAGAGCAAGCTCAAGACGGTACTCAAGATCAAGAGCAAACTCAATACGGTGCTCAAGATGATCCTCAAATGCCCATCAAGGAACTTCTGGAGTGTCATGCTGCTAAGGTGGCTTCCAAGCTCGAGCGTCAACAACATGTCATGGAGAATGTGCTTGGAAGCTTGAGAAAAGGGGTTACTACTTGTAAAAAAATGTCAAAACTTTTGTGAGCATCACGTGTTGGTTTCGTGTGTTGAACCCCAAAAGGTACATGAGGCGCTTAGCGATGAGGATTGGTTTGAAGCCATGCATGATGAACTCAACAACTTCGAGCGCAATCAAGTTTAGAAATTAGTGCCAAGGCCAATGGAGGAACACAATGTCATTGGGACCAAATGGATCTTCAAGAACAAGCAAGATGCAAATGATGTGGTTGTTCAAAACAAGGCAAGATTCATGGCACAAGGCTACTCCCAAGTCGAGGGTATCGACTATGGTGAAACCTTTGCCCCGTTGCACGTCTTGAATCTATTTGCATGTTGCTTGCATATGCATCTCATTATGATTTTAAGTTGCAACAAATGGATGTGAAAAGTGCATTTCTTAATGGTCCTTTGAATGAGTTGGTTTATGTCAAACAACCTCCGGGATTCGAGAATCCCAAGCTCCCCAATCATGTATACAAACTCAAGAAGGCGCTCTATGGCCTTAAACAAGCCCCACGTGAGTGGTATGAGCACCTTACCGAGTTTTTGCAAGATTGTGGGTTTGAAATTGGTAAAATCGATCCCACTCTTTTTACTAAGAGGGTCAAAGGGGATTTGTTCATATGTCAACTATATGTTGATGATATTATTTTTTATTCTTGTTGGGGATATAACCCCAAGGTGTGACCCGCCCAAGAGGGGCCGGGTTACACTATTGGCGATTCAATAAGAGAAAGCCCAAATAGGTCCAAGAAGATAGGACATGAAGACTGAAGGCGGCTTACAAGGCAGGCCTGTTGAAAGCCCAAGACCATGCAATGTAATCATAACCCAAAGGTGTGAGCCACCACGATGGCGAATTGCCTAGCAAGGCAAGGCGACTTAGAAACCGAGTTGGCCATGTTGTGTGATCCGACTTGGACTCTTGTAAGCCCAGGGCCTCGACCTATGTATATAAAGTGGCGGGTCAACTCAGATAACAATCAATAGATAGCTAGGTCAAGTGATTCCGCTCCCTTGTAATCGATACTCAAGCAATACAACACAAAATAGGAAGTAGGCTTTTACCACGTTGGTGAGGGGCCGAACCTGGGTAAACTCGTGTCCTTCGTTCTGTTAAACCCCTTTGAGCTAACCTATGTTGCCATTGCTCCACACTTAAGTCCTTTCACTAGGGCATCTGCCATGACAAAACCACGACAGTTGGCGCCCACCGTGGGGCTAGAGCATGGTGGTTTCGAGTTCTTGAAGGGCAATTTCCAGGGATCGAGGGATACACAATTGGCAGGATGACCAAGAGTCGCCGCAGCAAGCTCTACATCGATGACGCTGGCTGGGGCCCCGAGACCGGCTCAATCGAGTACGGGTATCAGGCCCCCTTCGGTGGAATTCATGTCTTCATCGGCAAGATTGGAAAATCTGAGCCTGAGCTGGACACCTCCACCGACCTCGTCGGGTCGGCTCAGCGCGTGCAACCCGCCCGGGTTCAACTCGGTCGGAAGCATGTTTTCGTCAGTTGCGTGCAAGGCATGGAACTTGTGAAAGGTTCTGAATCCAGAGGAGAGACCGCCATCTACTCAGGCAATGAATCTTCAACCGGAGAAACAGAGTCAATTTACCAACTTCAAGACGTCGGACTTGGGGGGCTATTCCGATGGCGACAGTATTTCGGACCCCTATGAGCCGCCATCCAGGGCTACGATTTTCATGGCTGGTACGGGGCCGATTCTTAATCCGTCGACAACTGCAGCTATGACGTCCAGTTCGGTGGTACAACGGTTGTGGCTAGCGGCTCAGTCCGGCCGCCGGCTCAAGTTTTGTCTGAACTCTTGGGCACTTTGACGACCCTATTGACAACAAAGGTTACTGCAGCGAATCAGGCAGAGCATAATGCAGAGGTTGCAAAGGTGCAAGACCAGATAGCCAAAGCTCAGGAGGATCTGAATGCGGAAAACGTCAGGATGGCGACGGAATGGGCTCAGTTGGATGCTGACTCTCAGCGTATCAGGGCAGAGACTTTCCGCTTAGGTTTGGATCAGAATGCTTCCAATGTTGTTCTTCGAAGGAGGTACCAGACCCGCCTGCCTTTGCAGTATGAGGCGCAGAATCTTTTCAACATGCTTGGGGCCGGGCCTACTAACCCACCAGGAACAAGTAATCCGCCCGGTACGGCCCAGGATGTAGAGGCGCCAGGGAGTGGGGCGGCGGCTCAGCCTCGACTACGAGACCCGCCCTGTAGGGATCAAAACCCGCCTCGGCAGTTTTCGACACCACATGGTCACTACTCTAACCCGGTGGATAACATGTTGGCAGCAGCGCCCGGGCTGGCGGCAATTCCGATCGAGGGAGAGTCGCCGAAGGCGATAGAGACCCGGAACATAGTTGAAATCCTTAGAACCGCTATTGTGCAGCAGGCGGCTTACTCCTACAGCCGTGATCGTGTTCATTCAACCCCTCGCCAAAGTCATAGTTACAGCCGACGCATGGAGTCACCAGCAGTTTCCAGTAGTGAACGGCGTCTTAATCCGCCCCGTCATGATCCCCTTACTAATACTCAGGCGATTACTAAGACTTCTTTTCTGTGACTCTGAACGGGACATGTTTATTACTCTGTGATTTGGCTTGTTAGGCTTTATCTATAAAGTCGGGGATATGCCTTTTCCTCTAAAAAAAGAGAATGTGTACTTGGAGTAATATCAAAGTTCCAAAGAAAAACTTTAAAGATCTCTGACACCAATGTAACTTCACTAGCATTCACTATTGTTTCGTCCAGGCCATGTCAACCATAACATATTCAAGGAGATGTTGACTTCTATTCATAGAGAACTAAAAAGTTCCATTTTATTGAAAGATATAGATGGGGATAACTGAAAATGATTTACAGCATCAGTCAGATGTACAACTAACAACCATTAATCAAATTCTTCTTCTTGTTCCTTTGACAGAAGGATTTGATCCTTTCGAGACCATCTCGAAGAGAAGTTGGAACACAAGCAAAAGTAATGCGGACCCAATTTTCCATTCCCAGAACACTCCCTACATTTGAGAGGCATACATACATTAGTTCAGTTTTTGAGAATTGTAAAAAGTATATTATTAATAATCATTTCAAACATTTGCTTGATAATTTTTTTGTGAGCAGCACAAACATGTCATGATAAAAACGACGCCGGGTCAAGAAACAAGGAGATGTACAAACCATGTTAGTCTTTCACATAAAAACAAAGAATATTCTAATGCAGTTATGCATTATGGTAATCATTATATGCGTACTTATCTCGGAAATTGTTAAGAACTTCCTAGACAGTCCAAAAACACATTAGAATATGTGTTTACATTTAAGAAGTATACATCAGTCAAATAGAATCGAATGTTCTCACAATATATATACTGTTGTTCAGTATAACAAAAAAAATACGATCATTCCATACATTTAATTCCTTTATTTAAATGAGAAAATGCAGTCCTACCTGGGCATAAAATCACCGATTCTTCTTTTGCGAGCTTGCAGCAAAAATCAATGTCATCATGGATCTCCTCCAAAAGATGCAAGTTCAGTTTCACCTGTTTACATGGAAGTTAATACACGATTGTGGAAAAATGGTCTTTGTTTTTCTTCTAAAAACTAGGATAGATCTTTCTGTAATATGATTTGATCAGTATCACTCTGCAGAAACAATAAACAACGGACAAATGATATCAAGGTGATTAGTCCTAGAAGAACTTTAGCTCTCGTCATTATTCTTCGAATACATGCATCTTTGAACATATCCATAGAAAAATGTAATTTAAATTTAAATTAATTATTTTGGATGCATTGCGGTTCGAAATTAATCATATACAATTAAGTTTATGCTTATTGACACTCCCTAGGGAAACATTTTACTACTGGCTTACCATTACAAACATCGATCCTTCTGGCTTGTGAGGGCAAGTAATGTATTTATTCTCCTTTATTTCTCTATAGCATATCTCTGATGATTCCTTTAGCAGACCAATAATCCCCTTGAAGAAATCTTCTTTTGTGTTCTCAAGAATTTGAGGAAGAGCCGCCTAAGAAATTTGATAGTATAAAAATCAATAACTAAGGCATGTGAATCATAAGAGAACAATAACGTCAAGGATATCAAAATCTGAAGATGCAAGAGAAGCTGTTGTAGGTGAGGAAATTCTGAAAATAATGGTATACTCACAGTACAATGTATATTTTCTAAAAGAATTTCTGATATATTTTATACTTGACCGAGAATAATACAATGTATATTTTCCAAGGACTAGTTGTATTCAATAGTCTGTTCAGTTTTTATGTTTACTTATTTTATGAAATCGAAGCAAATAAAGGTAAGTAACTACTAATATATCTATCTTTCTTCAATCATGTTTGACTTCGACTTTCAAACTCAGTAAAATCTATATATACTAACTTCAAGGCGGTCATTTGACATGCACGTGGGCTGCGTACAACATAGGGACCGGAGCAAAATAGGACAAGGAGGAGTAAATACCGAAGACTGACCTGAATGAAGGTTGCTGGGTCCGTTGAGACATTAAGGTAATTCGTAATAGATGTAGAGATCTACCAAAAGATAGTCAGTACAGATTTAGCATAACAGGAGTTCTAATTAATCCCCGTAGTAGCATATGAAAAGAATGATTGAGAATTACCTTAGTTTCCTCTAAAATCTTTCTGGGGTCGTACACCGCTACCCATCCAAGTCGCCATCCAGGCACTATCCATGACTTGGACAGAGACCCTATGGACAACACAGGGGTAGTGTGCCCAAACACACCCATTGGGATGAACGGGGCGCAGCCCAAAACCAGCTTGCCGTATACCTCGTCAGCAATCACCAATATTCCGAGCTTTCTTGCCACCTCTGCAACCTAATTGAACAACATCAGCACACGATTAGCAAGAAGAATTCAGCAGGCGCAATGAATCCATATTCAAACAGAGCAGCAAGGCAAAGGATGGATGTAAAACCTTGGCTAAATGGTCGTAGGAGTAAACGCTGCCACATGGATTGTTTGGGTTTATGATGACCATCGCAGTTGTGTTCTTGTCGGCGATGGATTCCAGCGAGTCGATGTCGACCTCCCACCCCTTCTCGGGGATGAGGTCAAAATGTCGAACCTCCAATTTGTTGAACGCCGCGCGCGCCTCGTAGTTTGGATAGCCTGGCCTGGGGAGCAGAATGTTGGCGCCGGCGGTTTGGGCCAGAACTGGGATTATGACCTCAATCGCTTGGGTTCCACCGGCGGTGAGGAAGATGTCGTCGGCCGATAGCTTGTAGGGCACACCCTGCGACAAGTGCTCTGCCACGGCACTGTTTTTACAAGGTGGAAGAAGGTCAAATTTCTGAATGCATAGGGAAGAACAGTAGTGGACACGTGAAGCCAGCGGCGGCACATGCGCATGCATAGAATACGGTGCAACACGCGAAAAGGAAATTGTTGTTGTGTTACCTTCTTGCGGCGGGGAGGCCGACGCCGGCGGGGTAGCAGTTGAACTGCCCCGTGCGCAGCGCGGCGGCGACGGCGTCCTCGGCCTCGACGGCCGTGCGGAAGGCCGGGAAAACGGACGGGTCCCCGTGGGCCAGGGGCAGCACGGGCCGCGGCCCGTTCTCCTGCACGCTCGCGCTGATCTTGTACCGTATCGCCCGGATGCTCATGTTCGCCCCCGTCGCCGCCAGGACGCCGCCCTTGGCCCCCGCGAAATTCCACTCCACCGCCTCCTCCGGCGCCGCCACTGCCGCCGCCACCTCATGGCCGTTGCTCTCGCCGTTCGCGGCAGCGGCCTCGCCGTGCCCGTTGCTCTTGCCGTTCGCAGTGGCCTCGGCATGGCCGTTCGCGGCGGCGGCCTCGCCGTGGCCGTTGCTGTTGCCGTTCGCGGGGGCGGCCTCGGCATGGCCGTTGCTATTGCCGTTCGCGGCGGGGGCCTCGTCGTGGCCCTTGCTCTTGCCGTTCACGGCGGCGGCGCCGTTGGTCTGGTGTACGGTCGCCATGAGTAAACGAGGAGGAGGAGTTGGAGGAGGAGTAGTAGTATTAGGAAACTGCCGTCGGGGTGGATCGAATAGCGGTGATTGACTGTCCTAATATAGCCGTTGCTCTGTCTCTGACCGTGTCCGCCGCGCACATGAACTGGGCGGCTTCCGGGCCGGGCTGGCAGCACGCTCTGGCACGCTCCGGGCACGCCGCTGCCAGCTGACGGACGCGTCCGTTACCACCAGTTACCATTATCCCCGGCATATTTTTGGCGGTCCGTTTTGGTTTTATGTACCCAGCAGCACCAAGGAGTACACTACTACTGGCTACACTTATCTCTCTAATAATTTGAGAAAAAAAGGAAAAGGACCGGGAGCAGGACGCATGAACCATGATGCTTCTCGACTCAGCCGGTGCTGATTGGTTCAGCCAGTGACACCCACCCAGTTCCGCTCAAAGTATATGTATGTGGCTGGATGAACCCTCCTACTCCTCCACTGCAGGCAGTTTTTTGGCAGTGCCGGCAAACATCATGCTAAAAAAACTCTACCTAACTCGCAAAGCCCAAGCCAGTGAGGAATGACACACAAGCCACATGCTATCTCTCTCTTTTTTCCTTTTTCCTTTTTTGATTGAGTTGATCTCTTTCTTTTGTTGGACTAGATAATTGCAGTGTGTTGCAACGGGACAGCAAATATTTTATACGCAATCGCCGTGATTACATGTCAGGAAATGGGACTTAGCTGCCAATTGAATCCGTACTTTCTCAAAAAAGAGAAAATCAGCACTTATCGGTTACCAAAGAAGGGATGGTTTCATTTGGTAAATCGGTACTTTCTTCAAAAAAGTAATCAGCACGTTTTGCTTACCAAAGACTAGTAATGTGTGCGTGCACGCACGTCCAGTTAGACAGTAAATATTATTTACAAGACTTACCTTAATGAATGTTGATCCCAAGATTAATTGTGTTTAATACAAGGAAGCTTTAGCCATTATAAAACTTCTCAAAAAAATTAAACTGGTTGAAATTAAGAGGCGAGATAGTGCATCAGATTGCTAAATTTAGTTTTCATAATGAGTCAGGCTCTTCTTTGTAATAGTAGTTTTTTGTTGCATGGCGTTTGCTGTATAAAATGGGAAATTTTTTGTTTTTGCCACTATAGATTTTGCCAATTTTCCTTATGCCACTCTAGATTTTGACATTTCACTTTCGCCACTCTTAGTTTTTGACAATTATCACAATTGTCATTCCCGTGACAAAAGCAAAATTTTCAGAGTGGCAATTGTGATAATTATCAAAAGCTAAGAGTGGCAAAAATGAAATAAAATTATTTTGCTTTTTGCCACAAAATGGCAGTTGTGATAATTGTCAAAAACAAAGAGTGGCAAAAGTGAAATGTCAAAATCTAGAGTGGCAAAAGGAAAATTGGCAAAATCTAGAGTGGTAAAAACAAAATTTTCCCGTATAAAATGATCGTAATAACCATATTAATTAATTAATGTACAGGGTGGAGTTTAAAAAAAACTAGGGAGACTTGTATTATATTTTATAAAAGCATATCTCTAAATTCGTTGTCGAATGTAATTTCTAACTGTATAGCTTTTGTGTCATTATACATATTTTATTTGTCAAATCAAAGAAGTAGTGTGAATCAACCTATGGTTGGATGGTTAGAACGACTGTGGTATCCCAGCCCACCAGACTGTGAGAGGAGACGTTCCCGTCGACGACGAGGTACCTACGGTGACTTCGTAAATTTCAAGATGATATGCCGGCTCAGTCTTCCGGAGATGTTCATAAGGATAGGGTATGTGTGTGTGCGTTCATGGGGTGAGTGTATGCGCGTATATATAAGCGCTTGCTTCTGTACGTTAAAGAAAAAAAATCAAATAAGTAGAAACCCGTGTCCGGCTTATGAACCCCCCAAAAAAATAAGACCAACCCAAGGGCTAACCCTCGTTAGTTTTCTTTATAGGAGAAACTTCGCGAGCACCACGCGTCCAAGCCGGGACTTGAACTCGGGTGGGCTGGCAACAACCTCAGCTGCCCAGCCAGGTCGACGCCCCGTCCTCCCGGCTTATGAACCCAACCGCATAGAGTAGTGAACGTTGAAGGAAAGTGGAGAGCTAAAAGAAATAGAAAAGGTTGCGGCTTTTTTAGAGGGTGCTTGGATACAAGGGACTATTTTTAGTCTGACTAAAAATAGTCTCTTTTAGAGGCTAAAGTTCCAAGCACCCCTGACTAAAAAGAGGCTAGGACTAGTCTTGAGGCTAAAATCTTTTAGTCATGGAAAACCTACTAAAATATGTATTAGCTCTCTCTCTCCTCATTTAATTCCTCTCCTTAGTTCTGGATTGGAGGGTTTGGTATTTGGATCCAAGTATGGGTGAGACTAGCAAGTTTTAGTCCCACTACTTTTAGTCATGGGACTAAAACGTATCCAAGCATGCTCTTAAATAGACAGAGAAAGAACATATAAAGAAAGCTGTAACATGATCTGCAAAAAAGAAATGTAGCACTTTACCGGGTACTCGATAAGACGGAGGTTATTGATACCCTTCTTTTTTTTCAACACGGCGGTGGTCGGCAAAAAATTGCAGTTCCTTCGTTTAGTAGTCAAGTGAGCTGACATTGGATCACCTGATGGCATCAAGTATGGCTTCCCTGGTATTCCTGCTGCCAACCTCCCCCGGTTACCGGAGAGAATATAGAAGGGAAACGCCCGCAAATGCGTGCAGAAAAACGGCGGGAAGGAAAGGGAAGTTAACTGCAGCCAGATTTGTAGTCTTGGGGAATGACTCATGGCAATGTATGCGTGTGTGCGAGGTGGAGTGCACCGGAAACAGAATGTACTACCCCTGCACGGCAGGTTTGGATGACGAGGTCGGTCTAATGATCTGCCATGCTTTTGTGATGGATGGTGCTGACGACGAAAACCCTGTTCATGCGTTGGCATTTTGAGCAACGGCCAACCCATTGGAGAGGAGTGAAGAAAGAGATCTCATGCCAACTCCAACGCATGATCTTAAATGAATGCCCGGTTCATCCGCTTTTCATCCGTTTGGGGTAGAAAAATGGACACGACCGTTCGTTTGCGGTCGTGCACCCAGCGGCGTGCCCAACCGGCACGGCAATCCCAATAGTTCCGTGTGTTTTGGACTTGCATTTGTGCCCAAATAAATGTAGACATTGAAAGGCCACACGGCCGTAGTACTCAAGTTCACCATAGTTCATAATTTAACTAAACTTAATAAAAGACTTAAAAACAAGATAAAAATGGCCGCCGCCATCGCCGGTGAGGCCACCGTCGTCTCTAGGAGCCGCCCTTCTACGCGTCGTCGTCGCTGGTGAGGTCGACGTAGGGAGGTGGCTGCCAAAGGTAGGCTGGCAGCCCCTGCCAAACTGGAGCACCGGCGGCGCCTGCACCACCTCCTCTCGTAGCTCCTTCTCCTGCTCCGGCGACCGCGGTGGCGTGGCTGGCCAGGGGCCGACTCCCACCGAATCGGCCATTTCCGGCGCCGTGCACGACCAGCTCCACCTCTGGCCCACCAGACGAGGGTTCCACGCGGCGAGTGGCTGCTCCTCCTGCACCTCCACCTTGACAGAGACGTTCATCTCCAGGATGGCCACGTCGCCAGCCGCAGAAGGGCCAACGCGGTTTCCAGGCCATCCCATCGCCGCTCGTCGTGTGTGTTCATGGAGTTCTCCATGACACGCCTCATGAGTCGTGCCTCCTCCTCCCCAGTCATGGGTGGCGACGGTGGAGGGGACGGAGATGGCGACGGCGATGGCGACGGCGAGATGCTGAGCACACGCCTACGCCCGCGCGCTTGGGGAGGGCTCTCTGCACGTGTTGGATGCGGTGCGCTCGCTTGGAGGACGACCAGCAAAGAAGGACCGCCGCCGCAGGTCATGCTCGTAGCAGAACCACGTGTCCCACAACGGCGAGTCAATGGCGTATCTGGAGTCCTACAGGAGATCTGGTGGCAGGTGTTGATGGCGGTTGATCTCTTCGCGGCGGGCGCGGCCGCTCACCGGCACCGTCGGGATTGGCACGCGGTCCACGGAGAGATGTCAGTGTTGGGGAACGTTGCAGAAAATAAAATTTTTCCTACGGTTTCACCAAGATCCATCTATGAGTTCATCTAAGCAACGAGTGAAAGGAGAGATGCATCTACATACCACTTTGTAGATCGCGAGTGGAAGCGTTCAAAAGAACGGGGTTGAGGTAGTCGTTCTCGTCGTGATCCTATCACCGGAGATCCTAGCGCCGAACGGACGGCACCTCCACGTTCAACACACGTACGGTCAGCGTGACGTCTCCTCCGTCTTGATCCAGCAAGGGGGAAGGAGAGGTTGATGATGATCCAGCAGCACGACGGCGTGGTGATGGATGCAGCAGAACTCCGGCAGGGCTTCGCCAAGCTGCTGCGGGAGGAGGACGAGGTGTAGCAGGGGGAGGGAGGCGCCAAGACTTGGGTGCGGCTGCCCTCCCCCCTGCCCTCCTTTATATAGGCCCCCAGGGGGGGCGCCGGCCCTGGGAGATGCAATCTCCCAAGGGGGCGGCGGCCAGGGGGGGTGGAGTGCCCCCCAAGGCAAGTGGTGCGCCCCCCCACCTAGGGTTTCCAACCCTAGGCGCAGGGGGGGCCCAAGGGGGGGCGCACCAGCCCACTAGGGGCTGGTTCTCCTCCCGCTTCAGCCCACGGGGCCCTCCGGGATAGGTGGCCCCACCCGGTGGACCCCCGGGACCCTTCCGGTGGTCCCGGTACAATACCGGGTGACCCCGAAACTTTCCCGATGGCTGAAACAGCACTTCCTATATAGTTTTCTTTACCTCCGGACCATTCCGGAACTCCTCGCGACGTCCGGGATCTCATCCGGGACTCCGAACAACATTCGGTTTGCTGCATACTCATATTCATACAACCCTAGCGTCACCGAACCTTAAGTGTGTAGACCCTATGGGTTCGGGAGACATGCAGACATGACCGAGACGGCTCTCGGTCAATAACCAACAACAGGATCTGGATACCCATGTTGGCTCCCACATACTCCTCGATGATCTCATCGGATGAACCACGATGTCGAGGGTTCAAGCAACCCCGTATACTATTCCCTTTGTCAGACGGTATGTTACTTGCCCGAGACTCGATCGTCGGTATCCCAATACCTCATTCAGTCTCGTTACCGGCAAGTCACTTTACTCGTACCGTAATGCATGATCCCATGACCAGACACTTGGTAAGTTTGAGCTCATTTTGATGATGCACTACCGAGTGGGCCCAGTGATACCTCTCCGTAACACGGAGTGACAAATCCCAGTCTCGATCCGTGTCAACCCAACAGACACTTTCGAAGATACCTGTAGTGCACCTTTATAGTCACCCAGTTATGTTGTGACGTTTGGTACACCCAAAGCACTCCTACGGTATCCGGGAGTTACACGATCTCATGGTCTAAGGAAGAGATACTTGACATTGGAAAAGCTCTAGCAAAATGAACTACACGATCTTGTGCTATGCCTAAGAATGGGTCTTGTCCATCACATCATTCTCCTAATGATGTGATCCCGTTGTCAACGACATCTAATGTCCATAGTCAGGAAACCATGACTATCTGTTGACCAACGAGCTAGTCAACTAGAGGCTTACTAGGGACGTATTGTGGTCTATGTATTCACACGTGTATTACGATTTCCGGATAATACAATTATAGCATGAATAAAAGACAATTATCATGAACAAGGAAATATAATAATAATCCTTTTGTTATTGCCTCTAGGGCATATTTCCAACAGTCTCCCACTTGCACTAGAGTCAATAATCTAGTTACATTGTGATGAATCGAACACCCACAGAGTTCTGGTGTTGATCATGTTTTGCTCGCGGAAGAGGTTTAGTCAACGGATCTGCGACATTCAGATCCGTATGTACTTTGCAAATATCTATGTCTCCATCTTGAACATTTTCACGAATGGAGTTGAAGCGACGCTTGATGTGCCTGGTCTTCTTGTGAAACCTGGGCTCCTTGGCAAGGGCAATAGTTCCAGTGTTGTCACAGAAGAGTTTGATCGGCCCCGACGCATTGGGTATGACTCCTAGGTCGGTGATGAACTCCTTCACCCAAATTGCTTCATGCGCTGCCTCCGAGGCTGCCATGTACTCCGTTTCACATGTAGATCCCACCACGACGCTCTGCTTGCAGCTGCACCAGCTTACTGCTCCACCATTCAACATATACACGTATTCGGTTTGTGACTTAGAGTCATCCAGATCTGTTTCGAAGCTAGCGTCGACGTAACCCTTTACGACGAGCTCTTCGTCACCTCCATAAACGAGAAACATGTCCTTTGTCCTTTTCAGGTACTTCAGGATATTCTTGACCGCTGTCCAGTGTTCCTTGCCGGGATTACTTTGGTACCTTCCTACCAAACTTACGGCAAGGTTTACATCAGGTCTGGTACACAGCATGGCATACATAATAGATCCTATGGCTGAGGCATAGGGGATGACGCTCATCTCTTCTTTATCTTTTGCCGTGGTCGGGCATTGAGCCGAGCTCAATCTCACACCTTGCAGTACAGGAAAGAACCCTTTCTTGGACTGATCCATTTTGAACTTCTTCAAAATCTTATCAAGGTATGTGCTTTGTGAAAGACCTATGAGGCGTCTCGATCTATCCCTATAGATCTTGATGCCTAATATGTAAGCAGCTTCTCCAAGGTCCTTCATTGAAAAACACTTATTCAAGTAGGCCTTAATGCTGTCCAAGAATTCTATATCATTTCCCATCAAGAGTATGTCATCTACATATAATATGAGAAATGCTACAGAGCTCCCATTCACTTTCTTGTAAATGCAGGCTTCTCCATAAGTCTGCATAAACCCAAACGCTTTGATCATCTCATCAAAGCGAATGTTCCAACTCCGAGATGCTTGCACCAGCCCATAAATGGATCGCTGGAGCTTGCACACTTTGTTAGCATTCTTAGGATCGACAAAACATTCCGGCTGCATCATATACAGCTCTTCCTTAAGATAACCGTTAAGGAATGCCGTTTTGACGTCCATCTGCCATATCTCATAATCATAGTATGCGGCAATTGCTAACATGATTCAGACGGACTTCAGCTTCGCTATGGGAGAAAAAGTCTCATCGTAGTCAACCCCTTTAACTTGTCGATAACCCTTAGCGACAAGTCGAGCTTTATAGATGGTAATATTACCATCCGCGTCCGTCTTCTTCTTAAAGATCCATTTGTTTTCTATCACTCGCCGATCATCGGGCAAGTTTGTCAAAGTCCATACTTTGTTTTCATACATGGATTCTATCTCGGATTGCTTGGCTTCTAGCCATTTGTTGGAATCTGGGCCCGCCATCGCTTCTTCATAGTTCGAAGGTTCACCGTTGTCTAACAACATGATTTCCAGGACAGGGTTGCCATACCACTCTGGTGTGGAATGTGTCCTTGTGGACCTATGAAGTTCAGTAGCAACTTGATCAGAAGTACCTTGATTATCATCATTAATTTCCTCTCCAGTCGGTGTAGGCACCACAGGAACGTTTTCCTGAGCTGCACTACTTTCCGGTTCAAGAGGTAGTACTTCATCGAGTTCTACTTTCCTCCCACTTACTCCTTTCGAGAGAAACTCTTTTTCCAGAAAGGATACCTTCTTGGCAACAAAGATCTTGCCCTCGGATCTTAAGTAGAAGGTATACCCAATGGTTTCCTTAGGGTATCCTATGAAGACGCATTTTTCTGACTTGGGTTCGAGCTTTTCAGGTTGAAGTTTCTTGACATAAGCATCACATCCCCAAACTTTTAGAAATGACAGCTTAGGTTTCTTCCCAAACCATAATTCATACGGTGTCGTCTCAACGGATTTAGACGGTGCCCTATTTAAAGTGAATGTAGCTGTCTCTAGAGCGTATCCCCAAAATGATAGTGGTAAATCGGTAAGAGACATCATAGATCGCACCATATCCAATAGAGTGCGATTACGACGTTCGGACACACCATTACGCTGAGGTGTTCTAGGCGGCGTGAGTTGTGAAACGATTCCACATTTTCTTAAGTGTGTACCAAATTCGTGACTTAAATATTCTCCTCCACGATCCGATCATAAGAATTTTATCTTTCGGTCACGTTGATTCTCTACTTCATTCTGAAATTCCTTGAACTTTTCAAGGGTCTCAGACTTGTGTTTCATCAAGTAGACATACCCATATCTACTCAAGTCACCAGTGAGAGTGAGAACATAACGATATCCTCCGCGAGCCTCAACGCTCATTGGACCACACACATCAGTATGTATGATTTCTAATAAGTTGGTTGCTCGCTCCATTGTTCCGGAGAACGGGGTCTTGGTCATTTTGCCCATGAGGCATGGTTCGCATGTGTCAAATGATTCATAATCTAGAGACTCTAAAAGTCCATCAGCATGGAGCTTCTTCATGCGCTTGACACCAATGTGACCAAGGCGGCAGTGCCACAAGTATGTGGGACTATCGTTATCAACTTTACATCTTTTGGTATTCACACTATGAATATGTGTAACATTACGTTCGAGATTCATTAAGAATAAACCATTGACCATCGGGGCATGACCATAAAACATTTCTCTCATATAAATAGAACAACCATTATTCTCGGATTTAAATGAGTAGCCATCTCGTATCAAACGAGATCCAGATACAATGTTCATGCTCAAACTTGGCACTAAATAACAATTATTGAGGTTTAAAACTAATCCCGTAGGTAAATGTAGAGGTAGCATGCCGACGGCGATCACATCGACCTTGGAACCATTCCCGACACGCATCGTCACCTTGTCCTTCGCCAGTCTCCGCTTATTCCGCAGCTCCTGCTGTGAGTTAAAAATATGAGCAACGGCACCGGTATCAAATACCCAGGAGTTACTACGAGTACTGGTAAGGTACACATCAATTACATGTATATCAAATATACCTTTAGTGTTGCCGGCCTTCTTATCCGCTAAGTATTTGGGGCAGTTCCGCTTCCAGTGACCCTTCCCTTTGCAATAAAAGCACTCAGTCTCAGGCTTGGGTCCATTCTTTGACTTCTTCCCGGCAACTGGCTTACCGGGCGCGGCAACATCTTTGCCGTCCTTCTTGAAGTTCTTCTTACCCTTGCCCTTCTTGAACTTAGTGGTCTTATTGACCATCAACACTTGATGTTCTTTCTTGATTTCAACCTCTGCTGACTTCAGCATTGAGAATACTTCAGGAATGGTCTTCACCATCTCCTGCATATTGTAGTTCAACACAAAGCTCTTGTAGATCGGTGGGAGCGACTGAAGGATTCTGTCAATGACCGCCTCTTCCGGGAGATTGATCTCCAATTGGGACAGGCGGTTGTGCAACCCAGACATTTTGAGTATGTGCTCACTGACAGAACTGTTTTCCTCCATCTTACAACTATAAAACTTGTCGGAGACTTCATATCTCTCGACCTGGGCATGAGCTTGGAAAACCATTTTCAGCTCCTCGAACATCTCATATGCTCCGTGCTTCTCAAAACGCTTTTGGAGCCCCGGTTCTAAGTTGTAAAGCATGCTGCACTGAACGAGGGAGTAATCATCAGCACGTGATTGCCAAGTGTTCATAACGTCTTGGTTCTCTGGGATGGGTGCTTCACCTAGCGGTGCATCTAGGACATAATCTTTCTTGGCTGCTATGAGGATGATCCTCAGGTTCCGGACCCAGTCCAAATAGTTGCTGCCATCATCTTTCAGCTTGGTTTTCTCTAGGAACGCGTTGAAGTTCATGTTGACATGAGCGTTGGCCATTTGATCTACAAGACATATTTTGCAAAAGTTTTAGACTAAGTTCATGATAATTAAGTTCATCTAATCAAATTATTTAATGAACTCCCACTCAGATTAGACATCCCTCTAGTCATCTAAGTGTTACACAATCCGAGTCGACTAGGCCGTGTCCGATCATCACGTGAGAGGGACTGGCCATCATCGGTGAACATCTACATGTTGATCGTATCTTCCATACGACTCATGTTCGACCTTTCGGTCTCTGTGTTCTGAGGCCATGTCTGTACATGCTAGGCTCGTCAAGTTAACCCTAAGTGTTCTGCATGTGTAAATCTGTCTTACACCCGTTGTATGTGAACGTAAGGATCTATCACACCCGATCATCACGTGGTGCTTCAAAACGACGAACTTTAGCAACGGTGCATAGTTAGGGGGAACACTTTCTTGAATTATTATAAGCGATCATCTTATTTACTACCGCCGTTCTAAGTAAACAAGATGCATAAAACATAATAAACATCACATGCAATTATATAGTAGTGACATGATATGGCCAATATCATATAGCTCCTTTGATCTCCATCTTCGGGGCTCCATGATCATCTTCGTCACCGGCATGACACCATGATCTCCATCATCATGATCTCCATCATTGTGTCTTCATGAAGTTGTCACGCCAACGACTACTTCTACTTCTATGGCTAACGGGTTTAGCAATAAAGTAAAGTAATTTACATGGCGTTCTTCAATGACACGCAGGTCATACAAAAAATAAAGACAACTCCTATGGCTCCTGTCGGTTGTCATACTCATCGACATGCAAGTCGTGATTCCTATTACAAGAACATGATCTCATACATCACAATATATCATTCATCATTCATCACAACTTCTGGCCATATCACATCACATGACAATTGCTGCAAAAACAAGTTAGACGTCCTCTAATTGTTGTTGCATCTTTTACGTGGCTGCAATTGGGTTCTAGCAAGAACGTTTTCTTACCTACGAATAACCACAACGTGATTTTGTCAACTTCTATTTACCCTTCATAAGGACCCTTTTCATCTAATCCGCTCCAACTAAAGTAGGAGAGACAGACACCCGCTAGCCACCTTATGCAACTAGTGCATGTCAGTCGGTGGAACCTGTCTCACGTAAGCGTACGTGTAAGGTCCGTCCGGGCCGCTTCATCCCACAATACCGCTGAAGCAAGAAAAGACTAGTAGCGGCAAGCAAGTTGACAAGATCTACGCCCACAACAAATTTGTGTTCTACCCGTGCAATAGAGAACTACGCATAGACCTAGCTCATGATGCCACTGTTGGGGAACATTGCAGAAAATAAAAATTTTCCTACGGTTTCACCAAGATCCATCTATGAGTTCATCTAAGCAACGAGTGAAAGGAGAGATGCATCTACATACTACTTTGTAGATCGCGAGCGGAAGCGTTCAAAAGAACGGGGTTGAGGTAGTCGTTCTCGTCGTGATCCTATCACCGGAGATCCTAGCGCCGAACGGACGGCACCTCCGCGTTCAACACACGCACAGTCAGCGTGACATCTCCTCCATCTTGATCCAGCAAGGGGGAAGGAGAGGTTGATGATGATCCAGTAGCACGACGGCATGGTGGTGGATGCAGCAGAACTCCGACAGGGCTTCTCCAAGCTGCTGCGGGAGGAGGACGAGGTGTAGCAGGGGGAGGGAGGCGCCAAGACTTGGGTGCGGCTGCCCTCCCCCCTGCCCTCCTTTATATAGGCCCCCAGGGGGGGCGCCGGCCCTGGGAGATGCAATCTCCCAAGGGGGCGGCGGCCAGGGGGGGTGGAGTGCCCCCCAAGGCAAGTGGTGCGCCCCCCACCTAGGGTTTCCAACCCTAGGCGTAGGGGGGGCCCAAGGGGGGGCGCACCAGCCCACTAGGGGCTGGTTCCCCTCCCACTTCAGCTCACGGGGCCCTTCGAGATAGGTGGCCCCACCTGGTGGACCCTCGGGACCCTTCCGGTGGTCCCGGTACAATACCGGGTGACCCCGAAACTTTCCCGATGGCCGAAACAGCACTTCCTATATAGTTTTCTTTACCTCCGGACCATTCTGGAACTCCTCGTGACGTCCGGGATCTCATCCGGGACTCCGAACAACATTCGGTTTGCTGCATACTCATATTCATACAACCCTAGCGTCACCGAACCTTAAGTGGGTAGACCCTACGGGTTCGGGAGACATGCAGACATGACCGAGATGGCTCTCGGTCAATAACCAACAGCGGGATCTGGATACCCATGTTGGCTCCCATATACTCCACGATGATCTCATCGGATGAACCACGATGTCGAGGGTTCAAGCAACCCCATATACTATTCCCTTTGTCAGACGGTATGTTACTTGCCCGAGACTCGATCGTCGGTATCCCAATACCTCATTCAGTCTCGTTACCGGCAAGTCACTTTACTCGTACCGTAATGCATGATCCCATGACCAGACACTTGGTCACTTTGAGCTCATTTTGATGATGCACTACCAAGTGGGCCCAGTGATACCTCTCCGTAACACGGAGTGACAAATCCCAGTCTCGATCCGTGTCAACCCAACAGACACTTTCGGAGATACCTGTAGTGCACCTTTATATGTTGGGGAACGTAGCAGAAATTCAAAATTTTCCTACGTGTCACCAAGATCTATCTATGGAGAGACTAGCAACGAGGGGAAGGAGAGTGCATCTACATACCCTTGTAGATCGCTAAGCGAAAGCGTTCAAGTGAACGGGGTTGATGGAGTCGTACTCGTCGTGATTCAGGTCACCGATGATCCTAGTGCCGAACGGACGGCACCTCCGCGTTCAACACACGTACAGCTCGACGATGTCTCCCACGCCTTGATCCAGCAAGGAGAGAGGGAGAGGTTGAGGAAGACTCCATCCAGCAGCAGCACAAAGGCGTGGTGGTGATGGAGGAGCGTGGCAATCCTGCAGGGCTTCGCCAAGCACCTACGGGAGAGGAGGAGGTGTCATGGGAGGGAGGGAGGCGCCAAGGGCTCAGGTATGGATGCCCTCCCTCCCCTCCACTATATATAGGGGCAGGGGAGAGGGGGGAGGCGCAGCCTTGCCCCCTCCTCCAAGGAAAGGGTGCGGCTAAGAGGGGGGGAGGAGTCCATCCTCCCCAAGGCACCTCGGAGGTGCCTTCCCCCTTTAGGACTCTCCCCTTTTTCCTATATCTTGGCGCATGGGCCTCTAGGGGCTGGTGCCCTTGGCCCATGTAGGCCAAGGCGCACCCCCTACAGCCCATGTGGCCCCCCGGGGCAGGTGGCCCCACCCGGTGGGCCCCCGGGACCCTTCCGGTGGTCCCGGTACAATACCGATGACCCCGAAACTTGTCCCGATGGCCGAAACAGGACTTCCTATATATAAATCTTTACCTCCGGACCATTCCGGAACTCCTCGTGACGTCCGGGATCTCATCCGGGACTCCGAACAACATTCGGTAACCACATACAAGCTTCCTTTATAACCCTAGCGTCATCGAACCTTAAGTGTGTAGACCCTACGGGTTCGGGAGACATGCAGACATGACCGAGATGTTCTCCGGTCAATAACCAACAGCGGGATCTGGATACCCATGTTGGCTCCCACATGTTCCACGATGATCTCATCGGATGAACCACGATGTCAAGGACTCAATCAATCCCGTATACAATTCCCTTTGTCTAGCGGTATGGTACTTGCCCGAGATTCGATCGTCGGTATACCGATACCTTGTTCAATCTCGTTACCGGCAAGTCTCTTTACTCGTTCCGTAACACATCATCCCGTGATCAACCCCTTGGTCACATTGTGCACATTATGATGATGTCCTACCGAGTGGGCCCAGAGATACCTCTCCGTTTACACGGAGTGACAAAATCCCAATCTCGATTCGTGCCAACCCAACAGACACTTTCAGAGATACCCGTAGTGTACCTTTATAGCCACCCAGTTACGTTGTGACGTTTGGCACACCCAAAGCACTCCTACGGTATCCGGGAGTTGCACAATCTCATGGTCTAAGGAAATGATACTTGACATTAGAAAAGCTTTAGCATACGAACTACATGATCTTGTGCTAGGCTTAGGATTGGGTCTTGTCCATCACATCATTCTCCTAATGATGTGATCCCGTTATCAACGACATCCAATGTCCATGGTCAGGAAACCGTAACCATCTATTGATTAACGAGCTAGTCAACTAGAGGCTTACTAGGGACATGGTGTTGTCTATGTATCCACACATGTATCTGAGTTTCCTATCAATACAATTCTAGCATGGATAATAAACGATTATCATGAACAAGGAAATATAATAATAATCAATTTATTATTGCCTCTAGGGCATATTTCCAACAGTCTCCCACTTGCACTAGAGTCAATAATCTAGTTCACATCGATATGTGATTAACACTCAAGGTCACATCCCCATGTGACTAACACCCAAAGAGTTTACTAGAGTCAATAATCTAGTTCACATTTACCATGTGATTAACACTCGATGAGTTCTGGGTTTGATCATGTTATGCTTGTGAGAGAGGTTATAGTCAACGGGTCTGAACCTTTCAGATCCGTGTGTGCTTTACAAATCTCTATGTCATCTCCTAGATGCAGCTACCACGTTCTATTTGGAGCTATTCCAAATAACTGTTCTACTTGGAGCTATTCTAAATTGTTGCTCCATTATACGTATCCGGTATCTCTACTCAGAGCTATCCGGATAGGTGTTAAGCTTGCATCGACGTAACCCTTTACGACGAACTCTTTTACCACCTCCATAATTGAGAAAATTCCTTAGTCCACTAGTTACTAAGGATAACTTTGACCGCTGTCCTGTGATCCATTCTTGGATCACTCTTGTACCCCTTGACTGACTCATGGTAAAGCACACTTCAGGTGCGGTACACAGCATAGCATACTGTAGAGCCTATGTCTTAAGCATAGGGGACGACCTTCGTTCCTTTCTCTCTATTCTGCCATGGTCGAGCTTTAAGTCTTAACTTCATACCTTACAACTCAGGCAAGAACTCCTTCTTTGACTGATCCATCTTGAACACCTTCAAGATCACGTCAAGGCATGTGCTCATTTGAAAGTACTATTAAGCGTTTTGATCTATCCTTATAGATCTTGATGCTCAATGTTCAAGTAGCTTAATCCAGGTTTTCCATTGAAAACACTTTCCAAATAACCCTATATGCTTTCCAGAAATTCTACGTCATTTCTGATCATTAATATGTCAACAACATATACTCATCAGAAATTCTATAGTGCTCCCACTCACTTCTTTGGAAATACAAGTTTCTCATAAACTTTGTATACACCCAAAATCTTTGATCATCATCAAAGCATACATTCCAACTCCGAGATGCTCACTCCAGTCCTCAGAAGGATTGCTGGAGCTTTGCATACTTATTAGCATATTTCAGGATAGACAAAACGTTCCGGTTGTATCACATACAACCTTTCCTCAAAAATCATCGAGGAAACAATGTTTTGACATCCTATCTGCAAGATTTCATAAATAATGCAGTAATTGCTAATATAATTCCAACAGACTCTTAGCATCGCTACGAGTGAGAAAGTCTCATCGTAGTCAACTCCTTGAACTTGTCGAAAAAACATCTTAACGACAAGTCGAGCTTTCTCAATGGTGACACTTACCATCATTGTCTGTCTTCCTTTCAAAATCCATATGTACCTAACAGCCTTACGACCATCAAGTAGTTCTTCCAAAGTCAACACTTTGTTTTCATACATGGATCCTATCTCGGATTTTATGGCTTCTAACCATTTGTCGGAATTTGGGCCCACCATTGCTTCTCCATAGCTCGTAGGTTCATTGTTGTCTAGCAACATGACTTCCAAGACAGGATTACTGTACCACTCTGAAGTAGTACGTTATCCTTATCACCCTACGAGGTTTGGGAGTGACTTGATCTGAAGTTTCATGATCACTATCATAAGCTTCTACTTCAATTGGTGTAGGTGCCACAGGAACAACTTCCTGTGCCCTGCTACACACTGGTTGAAGTGATGGTTCAATAACCTCATCAAGTCTCCACCATCCTCCCATTCAATTCTTTCGAGAGAAACCTTTCCTCGAGAAAGGACCCAATTCTAGAAACAATCCATATTGCTTTCGGATCTGAATTAGGAGGTATACCCAACTGTTTTGGGTGTCCTATGAAGATGCATTTATCCGCTTTGGGTTCGAGCTTATCTGCCTGAAACTCTTTCACATAAGCGTCGCAGCCCCAAACTTTTAAGAAATGACAGCTTAGGTTTCTCTAAACCATAGTTCATACGGTGTCATCTCATCGGAATTACGTGGTGCCCTATTTAAAGTGAATGTGGTTGTCTCTAATGCCTAACCCATAAACTATCGTGGTAATTCGATAAGAGACATCATGGTATGTATCATATCCAATAGGGTGCAGTTATGATGTTCGGACACACCATCACACTATGGTGTTCCAGGCTGTATTAGTTGTGAAACAATTTCCACAATGTCTTAATTCTGTGCCAAACTCGTGATTCAGATATTCATCTCTATGATCATATCATAGATCTTTTATCCTCTTGTCACGACGATCTTTCAACTTCACACTGAAATTACTTGAACCTTTCAATAATTCAGACTCGTGATTCATCAAGTAAATATACTCAACATCTACTCGAATCATCTGTGAAGTAAGAACATAACGATATTCACTGCATGCCTCAGCACTCATTGGACTGCACACATCAAAATGTGTTACTTCCAACAAGTTGCTATCTTGTTCCATCTTACTGAAAACGAGGCTTTTCAGTCATCTTGCCCATGTGGTATGATTTGCATGTCCCAAGTGATTCAAAATCAAGTGAGTCAAAACGGTCCATTTGCATGGAGTTTCTTCATGCATATACACCAATAGACATGGTTCGCATGTCTCAAACTTTTCAAAAACGAGTGAGCCCAAAGATCCATCAATATGGAGCTTCTTCATGCGTTTTATACCGATATGACTTACGTGGCAGTGCCACAAGTAGGTGGTACTATCATTACTATCTTTTGGCATGAACATGTGTATCACTACGATCGAGATTTAATAAACCATTCATTTTAGGTGTAAGACCATTGAAGGTATTATTCAAATAAACAGAGTAACCATTATTCTCCTTAAATGAATAACCGTATTGCGATAGACGTAATCCAATCATGTCTATGCTCAACGCAAACACCAAATAACAATTATTTAGGTTTAACACCAATCTCTTTGGTAGAGGGAGCGTGCGATGCTTGATCAAGCTTGGAAAAAACTTCCAACACATATCGTCAGCTCACCTTTAGCTAGTCTCCGTTTATTCCGTAGCCTTTTATTTCGAGTTACTAACACTTAGCAACCGAACCGGTATCTAATACCCTGGTGCTACTAGGAGTACTAGCAAAGTACACATTAACAAAATGTATATCCAATATACTTCTATCGACCTTGCCAGCCTTCTTATCTACCAAGTATCTAGGGTAATTCTGCTCTAGTGGTTGTTCCCCTTATTACAGAAGCACTTAGTCTCGGGTTTGGGTTTTACCTTGGGTTTCTTCACTAGAGCAGCAGCTGATTTGCCGTTTCATGAAGTATCCCTTCTTGCCCTTGCCCTTCTTGAAACTAGTGGTTTCACCAACCATCAACAATTGATGCTCCTTCTTGATTTCTACTTTCGCGGTGTCAAACATCGCGAATACCTCAAGGATCATCATATCTATCCCTGATATGTTATAGTTCATCACGAAGCTCTAACAGCTTGGTGGCAATGACTTTGGAGAACCATCACTGTCTTATCTGGAAGATCAACTCCCACTCGATTCAAATGATTGTTGTACTCAGACAATCTGAGCACAAGCTCAACAATTGAGCTTTTCTCCTTAGTTTGCAGGTTAAGAAAGTCATCGGAGGTCTTATACCTCTTGACATGGGCACGAGCCTGAAATCCCAATTTCAGCCCTCAAAACATCTCATATGTTTCGCGATGTTTCAAAAACGTCTTTGGTGCCTCAACTCTAAACCGTTTAACTGAACTATCACGTAGTTATTAAAACGTGTATGTCCGATGTTCGCAACATCCACAGACGACGTTTGGGGTTCAGCACACTGAGCGGTGCATTAAGGACATAAGCTTTCTACTGTCCGCATAATCGCTACTATCAACTTTCAACTAATTTTTCTCTAGGAACATATCTAAATAGTAGAACTACAGCGCGAGCTTACGACATAATTTGCAAAAACCTTTTGACTATGTTCAGGATAATTAAGTTCATCTTATGAACTCCCACTTAGATAGACATCCCTCTAGTCATCTAAGTGATTACATGATCCGAGTCAAACTAGGCCGTGTCCGATCATCACGTGAGACGGACTAGTCATCATCGGTGAACATCTTCATGTTGATCGTATCTTCTATACGACTCATGCTCGACCTTTCGGTCTCCGTGTTCCGAGGCCATGTCTGTACATGCTAGGCTCGTCAAGTTAACCCTAAGTGTTTCGCGTGTGTTCCGAGGCCATGTCTGTACATGCTAGGCTCGTCAACACCCGTTGTATTTGAACGTCTGAATAAAACACCCGATCATCACGTGATGTTTTGAAACAGCGAACTGTCGCAACGGTGCACAGTTAGGGGAGAACACTTCTTGAAATTGTTGTAAGGGATCATCTTATTTACTACCGTCGTTCTAAGCAAATAAGATGTATAAACATGATAAACATCACATGCAATCAAATAGTGACATGATATGGCCATCATCACTTTGCTCCTTTTGATCTCCATCTTCGGGGCTCCATGATCATCATCGTCACCGGCATGACACCATGATCTCCATCATCATGATCTCCATCATCGTGTCTTCATGAAGTTGCCTCGCCAACTATTACTTCTACTACTATGGCTAACGGTTAGCAATAAAGTAAAGTAATTACATGACGTTTAAGTTGACACGCAGGTCACAAATAAATAAAGACAACTCCTATGGCTCCTGCCGGTTGTCATACTCATCGACATGCAAGTCGTGATTCCTATTACAAGAACATGATCAATCTCATACATCACATATATCATTCATCACATCCTTTTTGGCCATATCACATCACATAGCATACCCTGCAAAAACAAGTTAGACGTCCTCTAATTGTTGTTTGCATGTTTTACGTGGCTGCTATGGGTTTCTAGCAAGAACGTTTCTTACCTACGCATGAACCACAACGTGATATGCCAATTGCTATTTACCCTTCATAAGGACCCTTTTCATCGAATCCGATCCGACTAAAGTGGGAGAGACAGACACCCGCCAGCCACCTTATGCAACTAGTGCATGTTTGTCGGTGGAACCGGTCTCACGTAAGCGTACGTGTAAGGTTGGTCCGGGCCGCTTCATCCCACGATGCCGCCGAATCAAGATAAGACTAGTAACGGCAAGCATATTGAACAATATCAACGCCCACAACTACTTTGTGTTCTACTCGTGCAAAGAATCTACGCAATAGACCTAGCTCATGATGCCACTGTTGGGGAACGTAGCAGAAATTCAAAATTTTCCTACGTGTCACCAAGATCTATCTATGGAGAGACCAGCAACGAGGGGAAGGAGAGTGCATCTACATACCCTTGTAGATCGCTAAGCGGAAGCGTTCAAGTGAACGGGGTTGATGGAGTCGTACTCGTCGTGATTCAGATCACCGATGATCCTAGTGCCGAACGGACGGCACCTCCGCGTTCAACACACGTACAGCTCGACGATGTCTCCCACGCCTTGATCCAGCAAGGAGAGAGGGAGAGGTTGAGGAAGACTCCATCCAGCAGCAGCACAACGGCGTGGTGGTGATGGAGGAGCGTGGCAATCCTGCAGGGCTTCGCCAAGCACCTACGGGAGAGGAGGAGGTGTCACGGGAGGGAGGGAGGCGCCAAGGGCTCAGGTATGGATGCCCTCCCTCCCCTCCACTATATATAGGGGCAGGGGAGAGGGGGGAGGCGCAGCCTTGCCCCCTCCTCCAAGGAAAGGGTGCGGCTAAGAGGGGGGAGGAGTCCATCCTCCCCAAGGCACCTCGGAGGTGCCTTCCCCCTTTAGGACTCTCCCCTTTTTCCTATATCTTGGCGCATGGGCCTCTAGGGGCTGGTGCCCTTGGCCCATGTAGGACAAGGCGCACCCCCTATAGCCCATGTGGCCCCCCGGGGCAGGTGGCCCCACCCAGTGGGCCCCCGGGACCCTTCCGGTGGTCCCGGTACAATACCGATGACCCCGAAACTTGTCCCGATGGCCGAAACAGGACTTCCTATATATAAATCTTTACCTCCGGACCATTCCGGAACTCCTCGTGACGTCCGGGATCTCATCCGGGACTCCGAACAACATTCGGTAACCACATACAAGCTTCCTTTATAACCCTAGCGTCATCGAACCTTAAGTGTGCAGACCCTACGGGTTCGGGAGACATGCAGACATGACCGAGATGTTCTCCGGTCAATAACCAACAGCGGGATCTGGATACCCATGTTGGCTCCCACATGTTCCACGATGATCTCATCGGATGAACCACGATGTCAAGGACTCAATCAATCCCGTATACAATTCCCTTTGTCTAGCGGTATGGTACTTGCCCGAGATTCGATCGTCGGTATACCGATACCTTGTTCAATCTCGTTACCGGCAAGTCTCTTTACTCGTTCCGTAACACATCATCCCGTGATCAACCCCTTGGTCACATTGTGCACATTATGATGATGTCCTACCGAGTGGGCCCAGAGATACCTCTCCGTTTACACGGAGTGACAAAATCCCAATCTCGATTCGTGCCAACCCAACAGACACTTTCAGAGATACCCGTAGTGTACCTTTATAGCCACCTAGTTACGTTGTGACGTTTGGCACACCCAAAGCACTCCTACGGTATCCGGGAGTTGCACAATCTCATGGTCTAAGGAAATGATACTTGACATTAGAAAAGCTTTAGCATACGAACTACATGATCTTGTGCTAGGCTTAGGATTGGGTCTTGTCCATCACATCATTCTCCTAATGATGTGATCCCGTTATCAACAACATCCAATGTCCATGGTCAGGAAACCGTAACCATCTATTGATTAACGAGCTAGTCAACTAGAGGCTTACTAGGGACATGGTGTTGTCTATGTATCAACACATGTATCTGAGTTTCCTATCAATACAATTCTAGCATGGATAATAAACGATTATCATGAACAAGGAAATATAATAATAATCAATTTATTATTGCCTCTAGGGCATATTTCCAACATTATAGTCACCCAGTTACGTTGTGACGTTTGGTACACCCAAAGCACTCCTACGGTATCTGGTAGTTACACGATCTCATGGTCTAAGGAAGACATACTTGACATTGGAAAAGCTCTAGCAAAACGAAGTACACGATCTCTTGCTATGCTTAGGAATGGTTCTTGTCCATCACATCATTCTCCTAATGATGTGATCCCGTTGTCAACGACATCTAATGTCCATAGTCAGGAAACCATGACTATCTGTTGACCAACGAGCTAGTCAACTAGAGGCTTACTAGGGACGTATTGTGGTCTATGTATTCACACGTGTATTACGATTTTCGGATAATACAATTATAGCATGAATAAAATACAATTATCATGAACAAGGAAATATAATAATCATCCTTTTATTATTGCCTCTAGGGCATATTTCCAACAGTCAGTTGTTTGGCAAATGGACAACTCCCCATGGGAGCGGAGTGGACGTCTCCCAGTGAAAGGGCTAGTTATCGACTAGAAGGGGGGGGGGGTGAATAGGCGATTTTTATGAAAGTCTTCAAAACATGGGAATTTCGAAGACAAACAATAGAAATGACATTATTCGTATGCAGCGGAAGGTAGACTACACTAGACAAGTCATAGTCAAGTATTCAATGAAGTGAAAGCACGAAGACTATCAGCAGCTAGGTAGTAAGGATCAAGATGGAAAATAGTATGAAGCCAATCAGACCAAGTAGTCATGCAGCGAAGTCAAACAGATAATGCAGGCAGACAATGACTTCACGAAGACAAACTGTAAGTAAAGAGAAGTGAGAGAAAGAACCAGTAGTTTGGAGGAGACAGATATTTGTTCGACCAGTTCCAGTTGCTGTGACAAATGTACGTCTGGTTAGGGAGGCTGAGATTCAACTCAAAAGACCGCGTCTTCACCTTATTCCCCTTGAGCTAAGGTCACCTAGTCCCCGCCCAATCACTCAGGTAAGTCTTCAAGGTAGACTTCCAAACCTTCACAGATTTTGTTCACCGGCAATCCACAATGACTCTTGGATGCTCAGAACTTGATGCCTAACCGGCTGGAGGATTCACAGTCCTCAAGTGTAACAAGTCTTCAGATCCCACGGACAGAAAGACTTCAGTGATGCCAAACACTCTTTGGGCTCTATTTGTCCTGGCAAGGATTCTCTCTCAAAAGCTTCGGAGGTGGGCTGCTCTCAAACGACAAAAGCCGTGCACTAACTCTGAGAAACCACCAATTTATGGTGTAGGGGGTGGGCTATTTATAGCCACTTGGCAACCCGACCTGATTTGTCCGAAATGACCCTGGGTCACTAAAGAACTGACACGTGTTCCAACGGTCAGATTTCAAACACATGCGACAGCTTGACTTGGGCTACAAGTAAAGCTGACTCATCCAACTCTGGATAAGATTTGCTCTCATTGTCTTCGCTCGAAGACATAGGATTTGGTTGAGCATCACTTCAGTCACTCTGACTTTGTTCACTTGGACCCCACTTAACAGTGCGGTGGTTCCTATGACTCAACAAAGAAGAAAAGGAAACAACAAAACAACTAAGTCTTCGTGCTCCATAGTCTTCATGAGATGTCTTCTAATGTCATAGTCTTCAACTGGAATAGCTTCACAGACCACCATTGTCTTCAATGTCTTCACACATTTTTAGGGGTCATCTCCGGTAGGTAAACCGAATCAATGAGGGACTACTACCTGTGTTATCCTGCAATTCTCACAAACACATTAGTCCATCAACCAGGTTTGTCGTCAATACTCCAAAACCAACTAGTGGCGACACTAGATGCACTTACAGTCTCCCCCTTTTTTGGTGATTGATGACAAACTGGTTGAAGTTTTCAACGGGGATAAAACTATGTAAAATTGTAAAGGATATTGTCTTCATAGGTGGTAAAAAGGCTCCCCCTGAAGATGTGCATATAAATGTTTTGCGTTGGAATGCAAATGCACATGGCAGGTTGTACTTGTGGAGATCCTCTTCACCATATGAAGACAATACATGATGCATGAGCAGATATACAAGAATAATGACATGCATAATGAAAAATGGACGTCTGCGGAATGGCTTCATGCGGGATTTATCATCGCATCATAGACTATCAGAGAAAGCAGCAGACGACCATCAATTTTAAGTGTTACAACCCAAAGAACCAAATGTATCAAAAGCGAGAGTTGTAAACACTGGGCAAAAATATAGCAACCACCCATATGGACCCGCTTGAAGACTATCAACATATGCTCATCCCCGTTTTGTCAGTAAGGACCAAAAAGGTTTGAGGACATAGTCTCTACTCGTTCCCATGAGGAGCAGGTGAGGTAGCAGGGTCGTCGTTGAGGTTTGGTGGTGCAGAAGAACTTGGTGCAATGTCGACGCACGCCGAAGTTGGAGGTGGTGAAGTAGCATCATCAGCGTCATCAAGAACTCTGGCATTTACAGTTGTCGTGGAGGAGGAATAGTCAGAATCTTCGAGAGATGGAGTTCGATGTAAAACAACATTCCTTGGAGGAGTGGTATCGAACTTGTATCTCTCTGTGTAGCCATCATCTTGAAGATCAGCTTTAGCACTAAGCAATGTCAGACTCTTCCATGACCTCCGACTAGTTTCATGAGTGACAAATGCATTTTTGATGGCAAGGTTGCGAATGCGATTGATATCCATCAAGAGGCTTTGCATCTGACATTTTTGCCAGTAATGATGATTATCGTGTTTCTGATGCAAGGCCACGAGAAGTTCTCGGTCGTTGAGCACACAAGATCGCTTTCGAGGCCTTGGAGCAATAGTGCTATCAGTGGCTTCAGTGCAAGCACGACGAGTATTGCCAGCCAGTGGATAAACACGAGCAGCAGCTTGAACGCCTTCAACATGCTGAGGGAAACTTTGAGGATCGGCATTGTGAAGATATATTGCCTCCTTGGCAGGCTCTGGATATATGGCTTCGACTGGCATATCAACCTTTGGCAGGAATATGAGATGGTTGCGTGCAGAGGGCTGATAGTTAATAGCAGGGTGCAGCTTGATTAGGCGCATTACCCATGGAGCATAGAATTTCAGTCCAAATATGTCTGAGCCAGATGCAGCAAATTGACGAATGAAGAAATCTTGAGCATTGAAGCTTATGCCATTGAGAATATAGAAGACCAAGGTCTTCATTGCGCCTTCAAGCTTTGCAGAGGAAGAATGTCCTTTGATGGGCCATAGAGTTTTCCTTATAATGTGATAGATGGTGCGAGGCAGATACTCTAGGTCATCAACAAAGAATTCCTTGGGATATTCAGCATCCTGCGGTAGTGGCTTCATCATACTCAGCATTTGGCTCATATTGGGCTCTGGCTTCTAGAAGATGCTTTCCAACGCATTGCGGTGAAGCTGACAACCAGGTTCATATAGTTCACTTGGAGTGGACAGACCTGTAAGCTCAATGAGATCAAGAGCTTTGGCTTCATGGTGTACATTGCATGTCATCCACTCAAGGACCCATGTCTTCGGATCCCTGTTGTAGCCGCGAATGTGGAGAATTGCATAGAATTGCAGCACAAGCTCTTCTTTCCAATTCTCCTTATCAGTGAAAAACTGGAGAAGGCCCGCATCTTTGAAACAGTCAAGTGCTTCTTCTAAGCAGGGCAGGCCAGCAATGGCTTCGCAGTCTAGACGCATATGAGGAAATATGCGCCCTTGATTGTGTAGAACACAGGAGTAATAGCTGCGCTGCTGATAACTCCAGAACCGATCAGATAATATTCTTGGCTTGGAATATGGGTTCTTGGATCTATCAAAGAAGGTGTTGTGTGCAATGAAGCCATTGACATTGAATGATCCTGGTGCAGATGCAGTACCTGGGGGGTAAAATAAAGATGACCCTCGGGATGCGCGACTCCCAAGGGAAAAAGGGCTAGGTGAGGCAAATGGTAAAACCAAGGTTGGGCCTTGCTGGAGGAGTTTTATTCAAAGCAAACTGTCAAGGGGGTCCCATAAATTACCCGACCGCGTAACGAATGCAAAATCCGGGAACATAACACCGGTATTATGGAAACTAGGGCGGCAAGAGTGGAACAAAACACTAGGCAAAAGGCCGAGTCTTCCACCCTTTACCAAGTATATAGATGCATTAATAATATAAGAGATATTATGATATCCCAAACAAAATCCTGTCCACCATGGAGAAATCTTCAACTTCACATGCAACTAGCAACGCTATAAGAGGGGCTGAGCAAAAGCGGTAACATAGCCAAACAACGGTTTGCATAGGAAAGGTGTCAAAGGTTAGAGGTTCATGGCAATTTGGGATGGCTTGATAAACAGGTGATAGGTAACGCAACATAGCAAAAGAACGAAGCAACTAGCATAGCAATGATAGTAGTGAGATCCAGGGTAGCGGTCATCTTGCCTGAAATCCCGCAAGGAAGAAGAACGAGTCCATGAAGAAGATGAAGCCACGAAGACAGACTAAGCGTAGACGAACGAATCCTCACGATCGCAACAGTAACAGGAACTATCGAAAAGAAGCACACAACATAGTAAACACACCACACATGAACAAGGCATGATGCACAACAAGCATGATGCAAGACAAGACTACATGAAGCTACTCATGGCAAGAGATGATGCAAACAAGAGCAACACATCAAGGCAAGTTTAAATGAGGCCGGGAACAACATATAACAATTCCGGTAAGTCCTCATATGCATATTTCGAAGTTGGTCCAGATCTGAATAAACCTTTTGTTCAAGCTTTTAGACATCAAGTTAAGATGCACAAAGATGATCTACACGAGATTCTAGTCAAGTTACATATAAAGTTCAATTAGTTCGGAGTTACGGCCTAGAAGATATGAGCAAAACAAGCTAAACATGGCATTGATGCTAAATGCACCCAAACATCAAGAAAACACCTCAAAACAAGGATGCAACATGATAATATGAAACTACATGCAAAATCAAGCAAGTTTCATATAGAGCACACTCAAAACGGAGCAACGATGCAACACTCGCACACTATACAAGTTAAAAGGACAAGCTGTCCAAAACAACAACTAGGCATATTGCAAGCATCAAAACAACAAGCTACAGCATCTCAACATGATAACAAAAGGCATGGACATGATGTACAGGTAAAACACAACAAAAACATGAACACTGAGCTATCTCCAGAAATCACTAGAACATGCTCAAACACACATGGTAAGATTGCAAGTAATAACAATTTCAGACTTTGCAGAAAATAACATCACGATGCAATGTTCAGAGCTATCAAACAACATGTTACATGAACTTATAGTATCAAACAAAGGCATGGCATGAATCTACTAAATGCATAGATCAAAAGTCCTTTACTGACCATAAGCCAAAAAGGATCAGAAGATATGATGGCACCCACGTAAACATGGCAAGTTATAACACAGATTCATCCATGGCAGGAACATAATTATGAAGGCATGTAGATGAGCTTGTGCAACTCACTACAGAGCATTACATGGCATGGCAAGGCAACCAACAGTAAGAAGACATATTTGTGAAGCTAAGAATGACAAGAGCAAGGTCATAGGGTACATGGAACACTAGGAAAACACATGGCAATAATTGAACTTAATGTTAACCGGTTGACATCAACATTATGAAGCAACTTTGGAGCAAGATATGAACAAGCTACAGCAAGCTGTAAAAGCTACCAGGGGCATGGATGGTTATGGGATGACATGTAGATCAAAACTTATTTATAGAACATCTCCAGATTATGCATAGAATGACTAGTAAGAACATGTTTATATAGCATCACGAAATAACAGATTCAGCCTAGCGAAACAGCAACATCATGTACCCTACTTAACAAGCTCGATACACTCACCACAAGTCATTGCATGACAAGATAAGCATAGCATCATCAAGAAGACATGTTTATGTAACCAACCAAGGCAAGAACAAGTCCATAGCATGCAAGGATCAACTATAGCATCCTTGGCTAAATTGAATAACATGTAAACAATCTGCCAGGAAACATTTTGAAGCAAAAGTATAGCACACAAATGACATGCTAAACTACTCCATAATTGCAAACAAGGTCACGAATGGATAGACAATAACCATATGTTCAAAACACCCTTACTGAAGTATCTCAAAATATGCATGGATCTCTCTGTAGCATCATGTTTACATGGCATCAAAATAACAGCAGAACAGGGACTAAAATCAGCAACATCACGATGCCTAGTTTGCATGCTTGTGCTAGTCACTACATTGATCAAAAAAATACATGGTAAGCACCTCTATAAAGAAGACATGGCATAGTTCAAAACACATGTAGACATCAACCTCATAGGATGCACACATCAATCATGGCAAAATGACAAAAGAGCTCGTTCTGATAACAGACAGCAGAAAACATCATGAATCACTCTTACGACGAGGATTCAGGCATATAGATGACCTCAAATGAATATGATGCAATGGAATTGAATGATGTACTCATTGAGACGAACAATTTGACATATTACACGCACGAAACGGAGCTACGAATGCAGAGATACAACAGGTCAAACATGGCATGATTATTGCAAAATACAGGGACTTGGCAGTTTCGGGGTCAACCTCGGGTCCGCACGGATTTCGATGCGGCGACGCGAGCTCGCTGGAGAGATCGCCGGAGACGACGGGGAAGACGTAGGGGAGGCTGGAGATGGCGGATCCGGCCCTCCCATGGCCGGATCTGGCCGGGGGCGACGGAGAGGAGGCGCGGGGAGGTGCAGGTCGGGGCGGAGGCGGGCCGGACCGGCCGGATCCGGCTGGATCCGGCGCGGCGGCGGCGGAGCTCGGCCGGGCGCAGGGCAGCGAGGCCTAGCGACGCAGAGGGGGCGCTCGCCGGCGCGGGGCGGAGCGGGGCCGCCGCGGCGGCGGCCGGCGCCGGGCGGCGGGGGAGCCGGGCGGCCGCGGGGCGCGGGCGGCGGCGGGGCCGCGGCCGGCGGCGGCGGAGAGGCGGGGCGGCGCGCGGGGCCGGCTCGGGCCGCGCAGCGGGCGGCGCGGGGCGGCGCCGGTCGCCACGTGGTGGACTCCGATTGGATGGGGCGCAGCGGCTGACGCGTCCGGCCAGGGACGGACATGTCCGGCGCGCGCGGAGGGGAAAAATCTAGGGTTTGGGGGGATTAGACCGCGAATTTCGGGGGGAATCACATATATATAGGTAGAGGGAGCTAGGAGAGTCCAAATGAGGAGCATTTTCGGCCACGCGATCGTGGTCGAACGACCGAGAGCATGGAGGGGAGTTAGATGGGTTTTGGGCCAGTTTGGAAAGGGGTTGGGCTGCAAAGAGAGAGAGGGCTTTTACGGTTACCCAGTTAACCGTTGGAGTATCAAACAACCTCCAAATGGCACGAAACTTGACAGGCGGTCTACCGGTGGTGTACCAAGGCCACTTGGCAAGCCTCGGGCCATTCCGAGAAAGTTTAACACCCACTCACAACGAGAGACAAAAGGGGAACGCCGGAGGACATAGGAGCGCCGGATTGCAAAACGGACAACGGGGAAAATGCTCGGATGCATGAGACGAACACGTATGCAATGCAATGCACATGATGACATGATAAAATGCAACACGCAAGCAAATGACATGGCAACGACGGCGAATAACTGGCAGACACCTGGCGCATCGAATCCAGGGCGTTACAACACTCCTCCACTAACAAGAGATCTCGTCCCGAGATCTTAGGACCGAGACGGAAGGGAAAAAGGATGAGGTGAAACAAGAACTCAAGAGAAGAAGCAAAGAATTGAGAGCACTCGAGAAGAAGAGAGGAACGACAAGAATGACGAGAATCGATAGCTCACGGAATCAGATAGACTATGAAACCACTCCGGTTAGAATGAGATAAGAAACGAATAAGACTGAAAGGATTTAGGCAGCACACCGGTTGAAAATGGAAGGAATAGAACATGAACTAGAGAGGATGGAATGATACTTGACGACATAAGCAACGCAAAACCTCCGGAAGAATTGAAAGAATGAAATGAAATGAACTTAGAAGGAAGGGTTGAACGGAGTTGTTGAGAAAATCAACAACGAATGAATAAGCTTGTTGTGGACTTATGGAAAACATCTCAAAATTATGAGGTGATCACCGACCACAAGCAGAAAAGATTGAATAGCTGAGAAGAACGAAGAAATGCAAAACTTCACTTCAAAAGAAAATGAAGAATTAATTGCACTTCGAAATGAGAAGAAAAGATACTTGAACTCCAGTGACAAAATCTTGATGAACTCTTGAAGAATGAATTAAATCATGACGATCCACCATGAAGAGCTCCGGTAACAGAAGGATGATGATAAAATGAAGGAAGAAAAAATAAGATTAAAGCTTGTGATGATTTAGATGGAGGTTCCGACGAAATGGCCAAGGAAATTGAACTCTGGATAAGAAGAGATGAAAACACTTGAACTAGAATTAATTCATTAAGAACAAACTCCGAAGGAAGGGATTAATCGCTTGACCACGATGAAATGAGAATAAGAATTATGTTATGCTTATCCTTCATCAAATTGATGACAAGCAATGGATTTCGCATACTACTTATTCCTCTTGGAAAAAGGATTGAGGGGTAAATGGCGCAAAACTTGAGAAAGTCTTCATGGACCACCGGTAGGATTGAAAGAAGGAATGGATTGATACGATAACAAAGGAAAAGGATCTGAATGAACCACCGTAAGAATTCGAAAATTGAATGACGAAAAAGAAAGAACCACCGGGAAGAATTAGAAGAACAAATCTGCTAGAGGGGATTTAGATGCAAAAGAACAAGGAGATCATGAGCTGATTAAAGAACACTTGAACGAAGCACCGGGATAATTTGATAACGGTAGCTGAAATGATGGCCTCTGGTGAAAAGAAATGGAAAAACAACTCCTGACAAACTCCGGATGGTTGAGAAAAGAATATCTGACAAATGGAATAATTTGAGAGGATAATATGAAGCTAGAACCACAAATCTTTGGGAGGACGGACAAGGTTTAGAGGGAAAACTCTTCTTCAATCTTGAACTGATGACGAGAAACACCACCAAAATTACTAAGATACTCCGGGAGAATGAAAAGCGAAGGGGTTGAGCCAACAATGAAATGATTGGAAACCGATCTCGAAGAATGCATGTGACTGATGGAATCCATTCTTACGTCACACTTTGAAAAGAATTGAGAATAACTCCAAGGGAATTAGAAGAGTCAGGTAAGATCCTGGAAAAGACCTGTGGGTTAGGGCCCACTAAAGAGAAAAACACCGTTGAAAAGGATTGATGAACAGATAGATGATGCACCGGAACAACTGAAATATTTAAATGAGGTGACAACCTCGAATTACTTGGAACACAGACGAATCTCCTGAGATGTCTTGAGCACTCCGGAAGGATAAACTGGCGAGAGGCGAACGAGCAGGGAAAACACTTGAGCCGAGGAAAAGAATATGATAAACCCGAAAAACTTGAGTTGAGTCCACCGGAAAGGAAAAGAGATGAAGAATGTCAAACAAGACGAGAATTCACCGGTTGAAATGGTTGAGGGAAGACTGAAGTGGCTCCACACGAATGAAATAGATTGGCGAGAGAGACTCAGACTCCGGGAAGCGAAAGGGTGGGAGGGCGGGAAAACAAAGCAACTAGGACAGGGAATCGACGAATATCTTGAAGAGAAAACACCGATTGAAATAATTGAGGGAAGAAAACAAAGACTTCGCACGAGTAGGATGGATACTCGCTTACGGACTCCGATTCCGAGAAGAAGGGAGGGCGGGTGGGAAAAGAAAACAACTAAGGATTGAACTCAAAGATGAAGAGGCTCGAGTCGACTTGACGAGAAATGCACCGGATGAAAAGAGCTGAGAACCAACGATCGGAAAACCCAACTGCGTGATCCTAAAGAAAAATTTGAAGGGGAGGAGAAGTAATTCAAAACACCTACGTCAAGATTCCTGACCAGAGCGACGAAGGGGCTGAGGAGTAAAAAGAATTCCTACTCTCTGATATAACTAGACTCTGAAAAAATAGTTTTCTTCTAGACTCAACAGCGGCCAAACTACACGATCAATCAAGGGGGCTCCTAGGGTCGGTCGAGGCTCTGATACCAACTTGTCACGCCCAATATGCGACCCTATCCAAAAGGAACTCGAAGGTCCCACCAAGGATAGACCCGCATATTGAAACGCTTTTGCAAGGTGGATATCATTACATCAACATTACATAATATATGGGGATACATACAAGAGGCATACAATGCCACACGAATACAACATCACAATACATAAGAGCATCATCCGACTACGGATGAAACACAAACAGAAACTCAAACGACATCCACCCTGCTAGCCCAGGCTGCCGACCTGGAACCTATCCCCTGATCGAAGAAGAAGCAGAAGACGAACTCAAGCAAGCAAGCATCGTTCTCGCGGCATGATCATCGCATAACCTGTACCTGCAACTGTTGTTGTAGTAATCTGTGAGCCACGAGGACTCAGCAATCCCATCACCATGGGTATCAAGACTAGCAAAGCTTAAAGGGAAAAGAAGGGGTAAAGTGGTGAGGTTGCAGCAGCGACTAAGCATATATGGTGGCTAACATACGCAAATAAGAGCGAGAAGAGAGCAAACGGAACGATCGTGAAACTAGCAATGATCAAGAAGTGATCCTGAATCCTACTTACGTCAAACATAACTCAGAAACCGTGTTCACTTCTCGAACTCCGCCGAGAAGAGACCATCACGGCTACACACGCGGTTGATGCGTTTTAATTCGTATCTGGTGTCAAGTTATCTACAACCGGACATTAACAAATTCCCATCTGCCTATAACCGCAGGCACGGCTTTCGAAAGATTATACCCTATAGGGGTGTCCCAACTTAGCCCATGACAAGCTCTCGCGATCAACGAAGGAATAGACCTTCTCCCAGGAAGACCCGATCAGACTCGGAATCCCGGTTTACAAGACATTTCGACAATGGTAAAACAAGACCAGCAAAGCCTCCCGCTGTGCCAACAAATCCCGATAGGAGCTGCACATATCTCGTTCTCAGGGCACACCGGATGAGCAAGACGTCGGGTCGGCATAGATCCTGGTTGCCCAGGGGGCGCCGGACATCGCTCGGTTTGGACCAACACTTAGACAAGCACTGGCCCGGGGGGAGGGGGGGGGGTAAAATAAAGATGACCCTCGGGATGCGCGACTCCCAAGGGAAAAAGGGCTAGGTGAGGCAAATGGTAAAACCAAGGTTGGGCCTTGCTGGAGGAGTTTTATTCAAAGCGAACTGTCAAGGGGGTCCCATAAATCACCCGACCGCGTAAGGAACGCAAAATCCGGGAACATAACACCGGTATGACGGAAACTAGGGCGGCAAGAGTGGAACAAAACACTAGGCAAAAGGCCGAGTCTTCCACCCTTTACCAAGTATATAGATGCATTAATAATATAAGAGATATTGTGATATCCCAACCAGAATCCTGTCCACCATGGAGAAATCTTCAACTTCACCTGCAACTAGCAACGCTATAAGAGGGGCTGAGCAAAAGCGATAACATAGCCAAACAACGGTTTGCATAGGATAGGTGTAAAAGGTTAGAGGTTCATGGCAATTTGGGATGGCTTGATAAACATGTGATAGGTAACGCAGCATAGCGAAAGAACGAAGCAACTAGCATAGCAATGATAGTAGTGAGATCCAGGGTAGCGGTCATCTTGCCTGAAATCCCGCAAGGAAGAAGAACGAGTCCATGAAGAAGATGAAGCCACGAAGACAGACCAAGCGTAGACGAATGAATCCTCACGATCGCAACGGTAACAGGAACTATAGAAAAGAAGCACACAACATAGTAAACACACCACGCATGAACAAGGCATGATGCACAACAAGCATGATGCAAGACAAGATTACATGAAGCTACTCATGGCAAGAGATGATGCGAACAAGAGCAACACATCAAGGCAAGTTTAAATGAGGCCGGGAACAACATATAACAATTCCGGTAAGTCCTCATATGCATATTTCGAAGTTGGTCCAGATCTGAATAAACCTTATGTTCAAGTTTTTAAACATCAAGTTAAGATGCACAAAGATGATCTACACGAGATTCTAGTCAAGTTACATATAAAGTTCAATTAGTTCGGAGTTACGGCCTAGAAGATATGAGCAAAACAAGCTAAACATGGCATTGATGCTAAATGCACCCAAACATCAAGCAAACACCTCAAAACAAGGATGCAACATGATAATATGAAACTACATGCAAAATCAAGCAAGTTTCATATAGAGCACACTCAAAACGGAGCAACGGTGCAACACTCGCACACTATACAAGTTAAAAGGACAAGCTGTCCAAAACAACAACTAGGCATATTGCAAGCATCAAAACAACAAGCTACAGCATCTCAACATGATAACAAAAGGCATGGACATGATGTACAGGTAAAGCACAACAAAAACATGAACACTGAGCTATCTCCAGAAATCACTAGAACATGCTCAAATACACATGGTAAGATTGCAAGTAATAACAATTTCAGACTTTGCAGAAAATAACATCACGATGCAATGTTCAGAGCTATCAAACAACATGTTACAGGAACTTATAGTAGCAAACAAAGGCATGGCATGAATCTACTAAATGCATAGATCAAAAGTCCTTTACTGACCATAAGCCAAAAAGGATCAGAAGATATGATGGCACCCATGTAAACATGGCAAGTTATAATACAGATTCATCCATGGCAGGAACATAATTATGAAGGCATGTAGATGAGCTTGTGCAACTCACTACAGAGCATTACATGGCATGGGAAGGCAACCAACAGTAAGAAGACATATTTGTGAAGCTAAGCATGGCAAGAGCAAGGTCATAGGGTACATGGAACACTAGGAAAACATATGGCAATAACTGAACTTAATGTTAACTGGCTGACAACAACATTATGAAGCAACTTTGGATCAAGATATGAACAAGCTACAGCAAGCTATAAAAGCTACCAGGCGCATGGATGGTTAGAGGATGACATGTAGATCAAAACATATTTATAGAACATCTCCAGATTATGCATAGAATGACTAGTAAGAACATGTTTATATAGCATCACGAAATAACAGATTCAGCCTAGCGAAACAGCAACATCATGTACCCTACTTAACAAGCTCGATACACTCACCACAAGTCATTGCATGACAAGATAAGCATAGTATCATCAAGAAGAGATGTTTATGTAACCAACCAAGGCACGAACAAGTCCATAGCATGCAAGGATCAACTATAGCATCCTTGGCTAAATTGAATAGCATGTAAACAATCTGCCAGGAAACATTTTGAAGCAAAAGTAGAGCACGAAAATGACATGCTAGACTACTCCATAATTGCAAACAAGGTCATGAATGGATAGACAATAACCATGTGTTCAAAACACCCTTACTTAAGTATCTTATGTATGGATCTCTTTGTAGCATCATGTTTACATGGCATCAAAATAACAGCAGAACAGGGACTAAAATCAGCAACATCACGATGCCTAGTTTGCATGCTTGTGCTAGTCACCACATTGATCACAAAAATACATGGTAAGCACCTCTGTAAAGAAGACATGGCATAGTTCAAAACACATGTAGACATCAACCTCATAGGATGCACACATCAATCATGGCAAAAATGACAAAAGAGCTCGTTCTGATAACAGACAGCAGAAAACATCATGAAGCACTCTTACCACGAGGATTCAGGCATCTAGACGACCTCAAATGAATATGATGCAATGGAATGAAATGATGTACTCGTTGAGATGAACAATTTGACATATTACACGCACGAAACGGAGCAACGGATGCAGAGATACAACAGGTCAAACATGGCATGATTATTGCAAAATACAGGGACTTAGCAGTTTCGGGGTCAACCTCGGGTCCGCACGGATTTCGATGCGGCAGCGCGAGCTCGCCGGAGACGATGGGGAAGACGTCGGGGAGGCCGGAGATGGCGGATCCGGCCCTCCCGTGGCCGGATCTCGCCGGGGGCGACGGAGAGGAGGCGCGGGGAGGCGCAGGTCGGGGCGGAGGCGGGCCGGACCTGCCGGATCCGGCGCGGCGGCGGCGGAGCTCGGCCGGGCGCGGTGCGGCGAGCCCGGCGACGCGGAGGGGGCGCTCGCCGGCGCGGGGCGGAGCGGGGCTGTGGCGGCGGGCGGCCGGCGCCGGGCGGCGGGGGAGCCGGGCGGCGGCGGGGCCCCGGCCGGCCGCGGCGGAGAGGCGGGGCGACGCGCGGGGGCCGGCTCGGGCCGCGGGGGCCGGGGACGGGCCGCGCGGCGGGCGGCGCGGGGCGGCGGCGGTCACCACGTGGCGGCCTCCAATTGGATGGGGCGCGGCGGCGGACGCGTCCGGCCAGGGACGGACATGTCCGGCGCGCGCGGAGGGGAAAAATCTAGGGTTTGGGGGGATTAGACCGCGAATTTCGGGGGAATCACATATATATAGGTAGAGGGAGCTAGGAGAGTCCAAATGAGGAGCGGTTTTCGGCCACGCGATCGTGATCGAACGACCGAGAGCATGGAGGGGAGTTAGATGGGTTTTGGGCCAGTTTGGAAGGGGGTTGGGCTGCAAAGAAAGAGAGGGCTTTTACGGTTACCCGGTTAACCGTTCGAGTTTCAAACGACCTCCAAATGGCACGAAACTTGACAGGCGGTCTACCGGTGGTGTACCAAGGCCACTTGGCAAGACTCGGGCCATTCCGAGAAAGTTTAACACCCACTCACAACGAGAGACAAAAGGGGAACGCCGGAGGACATAGGAGCACCGGATTGCAAAACGGACAACGGGGAAAATGCTCGGATGCATGAGACGAACATGTATGCAATGCAATGCACATGATGACATGATAAAATGCAACACGCAAGCAAATGACATGGCAACGACGGCGAATAACTGGCAGACACCTGGCGCATCTAATCCGGGGCGTTGTATTCTTTCTTTTCTTCAGTCGGTGCTCTTCTAAGTCTTTTCTTGTTTTATCAATTAGGGCTCTGCTCTCTCTTGAGAGGACTACCGCCACCTCCATAGTCGGTGGGGCGGGAGGATCTGCGAGTTCCCACCGCGTAGACCCTCATGCTGAGCTCCAAGCGGCAACGGAGCGGAACACGCGGGAGGCGCGGGAGGAGCAGGAGGCGGAGGAGTAGAGGGCAGCCATCACCGAGGCGGCCTAGGAGACGACGGCGGAGTCGGCCGAGGCGCAGGCCGACGCGGCGGCCAAGGCCCAGGCGGAGGCCGAGGCCGCAGACCCTGCGTAGCCAGCCTCTGCAACTCGTCATCCCCCTCCGCACCGTGGCCCCCGAAATCCCAGTGCCCCCGCCAGAGGAAGCCAGCTGCGACCAGCCGGTGATGGAGATGGAGGGGGGCGATGTAGTCGTCCCGGAGGGAGAGGTGGTGCCGCCTCCATCGGCCGGGACAGGCCAAGGCAGCCAGCCCGAGGCGCCGCCTGAGCAGCCGGCTGGAGGTGAGCCGACTGCAAGGGCGGATCTCGTGGTCTTGTCACCGACTCATTGGCATGCGGGAAGGGCGGCTTCAGAGCCAGACCCGCAGAGGGCCGCAGGTTCCAGCTCGTTGTCTCACGACCTGGAGACTGCCAACGTCAGCTCGCCAGGATGGACGCCGGGCGGTGGGACAGCCGCGCTGAATCTGGCAGCGCAGGATGTCCGTAGCCGGCTTCAGGCTCAAGCCACCGTGCTGAAGCAGTGTACCCAAGAGTTCCTTACAACACGGTCGGTCATCCGGGTGAGTCTTCTTGCTCTTGATTTCTTCCGTAGGGGCGCGTCAGCGCACCCACTGGGTGTAGTCCCTGAGTTCCAAGTCGGCTGCTGAGCAGGCGTCTTGGAACTTCTCAGAAGACTTTGATTTAATGATTTGCTCTTGCTCGCACATTCGTCCTATTTGCAGGATTATCACAACCTCCACGCTGCCACCTTCAACTCCCAGGCCCGGGAGATGAATCAGAAGGTCGCCAATCTAACGGAGAGCTGGCGTGAGTGCTTTTTCTTTTTATCTCATGTGGGGGCGCGTCAGCGCACCCACTGGGTGTAGTCCCCGAGATTCGGGCCGACTGCTGAGCAGTCGGGTCGGATCTTTCCTGACGACTTCTTTCTTAATGTCTTCTTCTTCATATTGGCAGGTGCCAATGCCGACTTGAGGCAGCAACTAGGCGTGGCCCAGACCGCCCTTTGCACCAGGGAGGGCGAGCTCAATGCCTTGGCTCAGGAGCGTGACTGCCTGGCCAAGAAACGGGCGGACCAGGAGGAGAGCCACAAGGCGGCCCAAAAGGCGGCGCAAGACAGCGAGGCCGCCCTCAAAGCCGAGTATGAGGCCGAGGCGGCGAGCTTAGCCGAGGCGAGGCAGGCTCTGAGCGAAGGCTACGGCCGGGTCGAGGATTTGATTGACGGTAGGCCGCCTTCTTCTTCACTTCTTTGCTTGTCCTTGTAATCTGGTTTATCTTCTGATTCGTTCTTTTTCTTTCTTCTTTGTGAAGAATACTTTCCCGGCTACTTTGTCACCGCCAACCAAGCCATCGAAGCTCACCGTGAGGCCCGGCGGCAGGCTAGAGTTGAAATCGCACCGGACGCCAACCGGTCGCTTGAGGAGCAGCTTCTAGCGATCCAAGCCCGCCTCCAGCCGGCCTACCGCATGCTCCGCTGGCTTCAACGTGCTGGAGCGCAGGTGCTGGCCGCCCTCTAGCCCAGCGAGGTGATTCCCCACACCCCCAGCCGTACTGCCGACTGGCTGGAGGTAGCGGTCGGCCGCCTCGAGGCCTGGAAGGCTTCAGCAGCTCGGTCCGGTGCTCGACGGGTGCTAGAGTTCGTTCGGGCTTGGTATCCTGGGCTGAACTTGGACCAGCTGTGCACCTGGCGGGAGAAGGCTGACGAGGAGCTGGAGGCGGTGCGGCCGGCTATCATCCAGCGCGCTTCGGCTATCGCCGACTTCACCGACACCAGCGCCTTTGCTCCTGAGGTAAACGAAGATAGCGTCGCTCAGCCGGAGGAGTGGTTTGGGCTGAACCCGGCCGATGGTGAAGTCTCGGCGGAGGAGATCGACTCCAGCGACAAGGGCGAGGAGGAGGAGGAAGACGGCAAAGACATTGTGCCGGATGGTGAAGCAGCCAACCAGCCTCAGCCTGATCATGCCTCCAGCAACGTGGCGCGTGCGAATGCACCGCCTGCCGCAGGTAACGATCAAGCCGAGACGCGCCAGCCGACCACTCCTCCAGCCGACACCACCGTCTCCACCGATCTGCCCGACGCCCCAGTTGCTCCCTTGGCCTGACTCGCCGTCTTTACTTTCCTGCTTGTTACTCCTTGAACAGCTTTTTATTAACTTTGCGCAATTCCACCAACTGGGGGTGTATTCAAACTTTATCGAATGCCGGCCCTTCGACGACCTTTTGTGTAAATATAATTATGCATGTGTTTGGCTTCCATTCCTACTTGCTTTTTATTTTTTGGTTGTTTTCCTTTGCCGCCCTCCCTTGGTCGCTGCCTTCCCAGCCAGACAGCTGCTCTGCAGTCTGTGGCCGGGTAAGGGATTGGCCGTCTGGGATGGCAAGTACTCGAGCCTTCTTAGATTGTAGCAGAGTAAGAAGGGAAGCCGATCGGCCGGCTGCTTCGACAGTCGGTTGGCGGGGGGGGGGGTGGGGGGAGCCGGCTTGCGTTATGTAAGTTTGTTAGTCCTTAGCCGTTTTTCGTGTGGGCCTCCTTTTCCGCCTTTGGCTCTTGCTAGTCGGACAACCGACTCTTCGAGCTGCGACTTTCACAAGAGAGGGCTTGGGTGCCGGCACATTACTTGTCTGACTGCAGGTAGAACTTGGACATAACTCAAGGCGGCAAGTCCCCGGGCCGACTAGTCGAACCTGGTGCCGGACGAAAAAAATGAATGTAGTGGCATAACCATGGGAATGATACCCGACATTCATAGATAAAAGAGGGTAGTCCCCGAGAACTTCTCGGGGAGCCCGTTGTCTCATACTTAATACAAAAGGTAGCGTGGTACATACTGCATTTTAACTGTAAAATCTTCGGAGAAGATTGGCGTTCCATGGTCGCTCCGACTCCTTGCCGGAATCATCTCTCTTGCATGCCTTCGGCTTCTGCGCGTCGATCAGGTAGTAGGAGTCGTTGCCTAGAGCCCGGCTGATTACAAAGGGGCCTTCCCAAGGGGCCGAGAGCTTGTGCTGGCCGGCTGTTCGCTGGATCAGCCGGAGCACAAGGTCACCCTCTTGGAAGGATCTCGCCTTGACCTTCCGGCTGTGGTAACGGCGTAGACCCTGCTGGTAGATGGCGGACTGGCTGAGGGCTAATAGCCGGCCTTCTTCCAGCAAGTCGACGTCGTCTTCTCGTGCTTCCTTGGCCCCCGCTTCCGTGTACATGGTGACCCGAGGTGAGTCGAACTCGATGTCAGTTGGGATGACTGCCTCGGCACCATATACAAGGAAGAAAGGGGTGAAGCCGGTTGACTTGTTCGGGGTAGTGCGCAGACTCCAGAGGACGGCCGATAGCTCGTCGAGCCAGCAGCCGACCGAACGCTCCAGCGGCATGACTAGTCGGGGCTTGATGCCGGAGAGGATGAGGCCGTTTGCTCGCTCGACTTGGCCGTTCGACTGCGGGTGGGCAACGGACGCTAAGTCCAGTCGGATGTCCTGTGTCGCGCAAAAACATGCCAGTGCTCCCTTGGAAAAATTCATGCCATTGTCGGTGATGATGCTGTGTGGTACTCCATACCGGGTTGTAATATCTGCAATGAATGTCATGGCAGTCGGTCTATTTAGTTTCTTGATCGGCTTTGCTTCAATCCACTTGGTAAATTTGTCCACGGCGACAAGCAGATGTGTCATGCCGCCGCGAGCGTGGCAATAAAGGGCCGACCATGTCCAGCCCCCAGACGGCAAAGGGCCAAGTGAGGGGGATGGTCTTGAGTGCAGAAGCCGGCAGGTGCTGCTTGGAGCCGAAGATTTGGCATTCTTTGCAGTGTTTGACTAACTCCTTGGCGTCCTCCAAAGCAGTCGGCCAGAAGAATCCATGGCGGAAAGCTTTGGCGATGAGTGCCCTTGAGGCGGCATGGTGGCCGCACTCGCCCTGGTGGATGTCTTCGAGGATTGCTATGCCTTTCTCTGGCTTGACGCAGTGCTGGAAGACTCCAGTAATGCTGCGCCTAACAAGCTCTCGTTTCATTATTGTGCATGCTCCGTCTCGGTGTTGGACTTGTCTTGCCGAGATCTCGTCAGTCGACAGCTCTCTGTTTATCAGGAAGTGGAGGATAGGCTGGGCCCATGATGGAGCTAAGACTTCTTCTATCGCCAAAACTGCTACTGCAACCAGGGCGGGCGCGCAGGGTTGTGAGGAGTTGGAGTCGGCCGTCGCCTGCTGTGTTGGTGCAGTCCCCGGGCCGGCTGCAGTAGTCTTTTGGCCGGGTTCGACTATGGCAGTCCCCGAGCCGGCTGTCGAAGTCCCCGAGCCGCCTGCTTGGTTCCCGAAGTCGGATCCGACTGCGTCGGGGTCAGGCGGCACGAAGATGGAACTGGATTCCGGAGACAGGTTGACAGACGGCTTGAGGAGGCGTTGGAGGGCGACGCCGGTTGGTATATCTTGCCGGGTGGAGCCTATTCGTGCCAGGGCATCTGCTTGCTCGTTGTCGGCCCGTGGCATGTGGAGGAACTCGCACCCCTCAAAGTATCCGTTGATTTGCTGAACGAGGAAGCGGTAGCTTGCCATGATTGTGTCCTTGGCGTCCCAGTCGCCGGATGATTGTCCCTGTCGCGGGGCTGGTAGTAGATTGTGTAAGGAGCCAGCACAATGGCCCATTTCGCCACTCGGCCGGATGCATCCCGGCTTCCTATGATCTCGGCGAGCGGGGCAGTGCATACAACCGTGATGGGATGCTCTTGAAAGTAGGGCTTGGGTTTCTTGGAGGCGAAGTACACACCATAGCACATCTTCTAATAATGCGGGTAGTTTTGTTTGAGGTGGACAGTCCTTCGCTCAAATAGTATACCGGCCTCTGGACTAGCTGAGCTCGGCCTTCTTCTGGACGCTAGACCATGATAACGGTGCTGACCACCCGGCTAGTGGCGGCAATATAGAGGAACATGGGCTCTTTCTCAGTCTATGCCGCCAAGACAGGCGGTGTGGACATCATCTTCTTTAGCTCGTGGAAAGCTTGGTCCGCCTAGTCATTCCACTCGAAGTGAGTGGACTTCTTCATGAGTCGGTAGAGGGGAGAGCCTTCTCTCCGAGCCGGCTGATGAAGCAGTTCAAAGATGCCAGGCATCCGGTGAACTTTTGGACGTCTCGCAGCTTGGTAGGGATCTTCATTCTCTCTATGGCCTTGATTTTTACTGGGTTGCATTCGATGCCGCGTTTGGAGACTAGGAAGCCTAGAAGCTGGCCGGCTGGTACCCCGAACACGCATTTCTCCGGGTTGAGCTTGATCTGAAACCGGCGCAAATTCTCAAAGGTCTCCTTGAGGTCTTCCAGCAAGGTGCCGCGTTTCTCCGTCTTCACCACAACGTCGTCTACATAGACATGGGCATTTATGCCGAGTTGCTTGAGGAGGCATTTCTGCATGCAATGCTGAAAAGTGGCACCGGCATTTCTCAAGCCGAATGTCATAGTCAGGTAACAGAAAGCTCCGAATGGGGTGATGAAGGTGGTCTTCAGGCGGTTAGCTGGGTCCAACTTTATCTGGTGGTAGCCCGAGTAAGCATCCAAGAAACTCAACAGCTCGAATCCGGCTGTGGAGTCTATCACTTGATCAATCCTTGGCAGAGCAAAAGGATCTTTAGGGTGGGCTTTGTTGAGGCTGGTGTAGTCAATGCACATGCGCCATTGCTTGGTCTTCTTCAACACCAGGACCGGGTTGGCAAGCCATTCTAGAAAGAACACCTCCATGATGAAGCCGGCTGCCAGAAGCCGGGCTATTTCTTCTCCGACTACTCTTCTCTTCTCTTCTGACAGGCAGCGCAAGGGCTGCCTGACCGGCTTGGCGTCAGATCGGACGTGTAGCTTGTGCTCGGCGAAATCCGTCGGGACACCCGGCATGTCTTTGGGAGACCTGCAAAGATGTCTCGATTCTCATGGAGGAAATCGACGAGCTCGCCTTCGTATTTGCTGTCGAGGCCAGAGCCCACAACAGCGTACCTCTCCGGGTGCTCCGGGTCCAGGGGTATCTTCTTTGTCTCTTTGGCCGGTTGGAAAGAACCTTGGGCATCACATTCCTTGGGGTCAGGGGACAGGGTCGACTGCTTGCCAGCCATGGTCGTGACTCGATTTAGCATCTTCTTCTCTTCAGCAATCACAAGGGACTCGGCCAGCTGGCTGCTTGCTGCTGCACACTCAGAAGACTTCTTGTAGTCTCCGGCTATGGTGATGATGCCCTTGGAACTCTGCATCTTCATCTTGAGGTAGGCGTAGTGGGGCACAGCCATAAACTTGGCCAAAGCAGGTCGGCCAAGCAATGCGTGGTACGGGCTCTCCAGATCCACCATCTCAAACCATATTGCTTCTCGGTGGAAATGATTCTTGCTCCCAAAGAGGACATCCATCTTGATCTTGCCAATTGGTGAGCAGGATAGGCCGGGTACGATGCCATGGAACACAGCCTGGCTTGGCATGAGCTGCTTCGGCTTGATGTTGAGCTTCTCCATGGTATCTCAGTACAGTATGTTGATGCTGCTCCCGCCATCTATTAGTACGCGGGAGAAACGGGCAGCCCGCCTTTCTGTCGCAAGGGTGGCGTCCAACACCAATGCATAGGAGCCAAGAGACGGCATCACCTCTGGGTGATCGGCCTGGCTCAAGCTGATGGGCTTCTCCGACCAGTGCATAAACTCGAGGTTGTTGGAGGCGACCGCGTTGACTTCTTGCTGCTGTCGGCGCCGGCTGCGCCGATCTTCTGTATGTCTTGTAAAGACGATGTAGGCGGCATGTTCATGGGGGAACTTGTCTTGAATAGCTCCGACCGCTGGCCGAGCGGCCGGCTGCTGTGGGGCTGGAGGCGGCTGGCCTGCTGGCGGAGGTGGCAACATCCCCTCGCCCTTGGAGATTTGCGTGAGCCAATGGCACTTCCGAGTTGTGTGGTTGGACGGCTTCACGCCGCTGTGGAACTTGCAGGGGGCATCGAGGGTTTGCTCGTAGGAGAAAGCCAGCTGCTAAGCCGCCCTGCCGCCCTTCTGCTTCTTGGGTGCCGGCCGCCGTTCCGGTTGCTCGTCTTCGACTGTGGCCACCTACCGGCTTGTGGAAGATGGCATAGGGGCCTTGCACTTGTGGTCGTTCTGGTACGGGCGTCGGCTAGATTCCCCAGCCGGCGTCTTGGGAGCCGGCGCCAGCACTTTTCTGGAGGCGTCTACTCGGAGCTCAGTCTTCATTGAGGAGTCGGTCATGGCGTACTTGTCTGCTATGACCAGCAGCTCGTCGAGGGTAGTCGGCTTGTAGCAGAGGAGTCGGTGCTTGAGAAGGGTGCCCTTTCTGCACCCGGCGATGAAGTACTCTATAGCTTGAACCTCGTGCACCCCCTCGCAGGAGTTGCGGAGCTCGGCCTAACGCGTGAGGTAGTCGTGGGTTGACTCATTGGGCCCTTGTACACACAAGGAGAGCTGTCGGGGCTTGGGAGCCCGTTTGTAGGTGCTGGTGAAGTTGCGTATGAAGGCCTCTGTGAAGTCCAGCCAGCTGTTGATGCTGTAAGGCTTGAGGCTATTGAGCCAGGTGTGCGCCATGCCTTGGAGCATCAGGGGGACATATTTCACGGCAACGCGCCTGTTGCCGTTGGCTATGCGAACTGCGGTGGAGTAGTCGATCAACCAATCTTCCGGCTTCATGGAGCCGTTGTACTTGGGCGTGTCTCTTGGGAGCGAGAACCCTTTGGGGAAGGGCTCGTCGCGGATGCGGGGGCCAAAACAAGGCGGGCCAACATCATATTCTTCTTCTAAGGCCAAGGATCGTGCAAGGCGGTCGATCCGGTGGCGGGCATCATTCTCACCGACTCCTTCACGACAACCAAGTCGGCCGCTGAGAGTCGGATGCGCGACAGGCGGCAGGGCGGGATATCTCTCCCCATGAGGCGGCGGAGGAGGTGGGTCGCCTCGTCGTTCCACACCCCGAGGGTAGCCTTCTGCGTCGCACTCGATGGTGATTCGAGTCCGGCTGCGGCTAGCAGCCGGCTCCTTCTCTTGTCTCGCATGGGCGCCGCCTGTCGTCGGTGTATGCGATGTCGCGCCGTGCTCTCGGTGAGGGGGGCTTCCAGCTCGAACGCCGGCTTCGTGTCACTGTTTGGCCGTGTCGATTAGCTGCTGGATGCGTCTGGTCATGTAGGGGAGCTCGTCGGCCCCCAGTCCATTTAGCTCGTCTAGGATCGACTAGGCGGCGCGTAGATTCTCGAGGGGCATGGCGTAGACTGGGCGGTCCGCTCCTAGCATGCTGGCGATGCCCGCGCCGCGTTTCTTGACGACGTCGACTCGGCTTGGCCCTTCTGGAGGCGGCGTACCGAAGGCGGCGCGGTCAACTTCACGCTGGTGGGCTTCAGTGAGGCGTCTCATGGAGGCTATCCTCTAGCCCTCCGCAAGGAGAGCAAGGCGGCGTGCCTCCAGCGTCTCGGCGTCAGCGTCCGCCGGGATGGGGGCGGAAAGATCGTGCAGTGTTGCTTGCAGGGCGTCGCGGGCATTTTCGTCGGAGGTGACGCCATGGCTGATGACTAGCACCTCAGTGACGGTGCTGCCGCCACTGTCGGCTCGAGGAAGAGGGTCGTCGAAGATGATCACGTTGGTGGGGAAGGCATCGAGCGACACCGTGTCGGAGTCGACAAGCATCGGGTCGGTGGAGCCAACCGACTCCAAGTCCGCGGTAGGCTCGCCGGAGACGTGGAGCTGGTCGAGGAGGCTGACGAGACGGCTCTCGGGGCAACGTCTGCCCGCATCGGATGTGGGCTCATCAAAGATGCGAGCCTCGCCAAGAAGATCGGCGAGGCAGCTCGCTGCGCAGGCGTTGTCGATGCTTTGCAGCGCATTGGGGCAAGTGCCATCGGGCGTGCCGGGCTGGCTACGCTTGCTGGGGAGGAAAAGGGTTCCCGTCCAGAGCAGGTCTCCAGACGATGGTGCACCTGGCCGCATGGTGGGCGCCAAATGTCGGGTGGTAGGTGCGACATATGCCAACGGATGGCTTATCATTGTGGGAGCCAGTAAGACATCATCGGTGCCAGGAATCGAGATGAGGCGAAGACATGCACGCCGGCGGATCTTACCCAGGTTGGGGGCTCTCCGTGGAGATAATACCCCTAGTCCTGCTTTGCGGGGTCTCCGCATGATCACTAGATCGATAAGAAGCTACAAGAGGCTCCTTGAGCTGTTTGGTGGGAGGAGGAAGAAGGGCAAGGCTAGCTCTCTTCTCTCCTTATGGTGGTGTCTAGAACTCTATGAGATCAACCCTTTGCATGGGTGTCCCAGGGGGTTTATATAGGCCTACCCCCTGGGGGCACAATGGTAATCCGGCTGGGCGCGGGCCCTAGCCGTTAGTGTCTATGGCCGCCGGCTTCTCCGCCGGCCGCTGGGGCCCGCCGACTGGTGGGTCCTGCCGGCTCCCGGCTCATTGGTCGACAGGCCGGCCCCACCGCTTGGGGGTCTTGTCGGGGGCTGGTTACTATTGCCTCGCCTCTGATGACAAGGGCTTTGTCGAGGTAAGCATGGCTACAGTGCCACCGCCTTGCGGGCTCTCACTGTAGCCTTACCTCGTCTTGTCTCCTTAATGGTGCGCGTGCCCCGAGGAGGGGAGCAAGCCGGCTATAGGAAGCCGGCCATGCCTCAGACCGGCTGGGAGAGGCCAGGCCGCCTTCGGGAGTCTCTCTGATCGAAGGGGCCCACCGCCTGCGGGCCACACTAGCAGCCCATCGTGGCGGGCGTCATGATCAACATGGCAACAGTGCCACGCCGGACAGGTGATGGCTGTCCCGTACGGCATACTATAGCCATGCGTGCTCCGGGATTCGGGGGTGGCAGGGTCCACTATTGCCACGCCCTGTCCCATCATCGTTATGGGGGTGTAGACTTTTACGGCATGGTCTTGGCCGCTTGCCAGGGGGCCAGCCTCTTGGAGTCGGTCTTCTTGGGCCGGCTTCTTGGAGTCGGTATTTCCGTAGCCGGCTTCTTGGAGTCGGCCCCATTGTGGCGTCCTCCGAGAGGGTTCAGGGCCGTGCCGCCTTCCGGTAGCCGGCCTGTGAGACAGCCGGCCGGGGGGAGGCGGCTTCGCGTCTTAGGTGCTTCAAGGCTCGATCGGCATGTTGTTTTTTCTAAGGGCCAAAGGGAGCCAGCTAGGCTACCCGTGGTCATTTACTCCAACACAATTGCTCTTCAGTGTTGACGTGAATGATATCAATATCTTCCTTCATGACATGATCTCTGAGAAAGTGATGACGAATCTCAATGTGCTTTGTCTTCGAGTGCTGAACTGGGTTGTTGGCAATCTTGATGGTGCTTTCATTATCGCAGTGGAGTGGCACATTCTTCAGGTGGATACCATAGTCCTTGAGAGTTTGCTTCATCCAGAGAAGCTGAGCACATCAAGATCCTGCAGCAATGTATTCGGATTCAGCAGTGGAGAGAGATACACAGTTCTGCTTCTTTGAAGACCAACAAACAAGTGATCATCCTAGAAAGTGACATATGCCTGATGTGGACTTGCGATCAACCTTGTCACCAGCATAATCAGCATCTGATAATCCAACTAGATCAAACTCTAAGCCCTTTGGATACCATAATCCTAGTGTTGGGGTGTAAGCCGAATATCGAAGAATTCGCTTCACGGCTAAGTGATGTGATTCCTTTTTTGTCGCTTGGAATCGGGCACACATGCAAACACTAAGCATTATATCTGGCCTAGATGCACATAAATAAAGTAAAGAACCAATCATGGAGCGATATACCTTTTGATCGAACTCTTTACCATTGGCATCGGGACTCAGATGACTTTTGGTTGGCATTGGTGTTGTGTATCCTTTGCAATCTTGCATTCCAAACTTCTTCAGGCAATCTTTGAGATATTTTTCTTGAGAGATGAGGATGTCGTTGCGTTGGTGACGGATTTGGAGACCCAGGAAGAACTTCAGCTCACCCATCATGGACATCTGATATTGCTCTTGCATCATGTGACCAAACTCATCACTGTATTTCTTGTTGGTGCAGCCAAAGATAATGTCATCCACATAGATTTGGCACACAAATAGTTCACCATCATATGTGTTCGTGAAGACAGTGGGATCTAGTGAACTAGGTTTGAAGCCTTTGCTCTTCAAGAAGTCTTTGAGTGTGTCATACCAAGCACGAGGGGCTTGTTTGAGGCCATACAGTGCCTTGTTGAGCTTGTATACCATATCAGGTTGTTTTGGATCTTCAAAGCCAGGAGGTTATGCAACATATACTTCTTCTTCAATATTTCCATTGAGAAAGGCACTCTTCACGTCCATTTGATACAGAAGGATGTTGTGATGATTTGCATAGGCTAGCAGTATGCGAATGGCTTCAAGCCTAGCCACCAGAGCAAATGTTAAATCGAAGTCAATCCCTTCCATTTGAGTGTATCCTTGTGCAACGAGACGAGCCTTGTTTCTGACAACTTGACCATGCTCATCTTGCTTGTTGTGATATATCCATTTTGTGCCAATGATATTGTGCTTATGAGGATCAGGACGCTTGACCAGTTCCCACACATTGTTCAGCTCGAACTGTTGAAGCTCTTCTTGCATGGCTTGAATCCATTCAGATTCCATGAAGGCTTCACCAACTTTCTTAGGTTCAAAGATTGAGACGAATGCAAAATGCCCACAGAAGTTTGTTAGCTGAGTTCCTCTTTGCGTTGCCCTTGAACGAGTAAGTGGACCAGGTGCATTGATGTTGTGAATTATCTTCTTAGTCTGTACTTCATTAGCAACACGGGGATGTACTAGACGAAGATTTTGCCCTTGCGGATCATTATCTTCAATTTCAGTATTGACTTCAGTCTGAGCATTGTCTTCTGGTTGACTTGGTGCAATGATGAGTTCATCTTCAGCCTGTGGTTCAGACGGTATGATCTCTCCAGTACCCATGGGCTTGATAGATTCACATGAAGGCACTTCATCTAGCACATTTGGCAGGTGCTCTCTTTGCGAGCCGTTAGTCTCATCAAACCCCACATCCATAGTTTCAACCACTTTATAGTGAAAGAGGTTGAAGACTCTGTAGGAGTGTGAATCCTTTCCGTAACCAAGCATAAAACCTTCATGTGCTTTCGGTGCAAATTTTGAAGTGTGATGTGGATCCTTGATCCAGCACCTAGCACCAAATACTCTAAAGTAGCTAACATTTGGCTTCTTACTAGTTAGGAGTTTATAGGATGTTTTCTTCAGGAGCTTGTAAAGATAAACACGGTTGATGACATGGCATGCAGTATCAATGGCTTCAGGCCAGAACTTCCGTGGAGTCTTGTACTCATCAAGCATCGTTCGGGCCATCTCAATAAGGGTTCTGTTCTTGCGCTCTGCAATACCATTTTGCTGAGGTGTGTAAGGAGCAGAGAACTCATGAGTGATACCCAAGGTATCCAGGTAAAGGTCGAGGCCGGTGTTCTTGAACTCGGTGCCATTGTCACTTCTGATATGCTTGATCTTGACGCCATAGTTCGTCATGGCACGATTGGCAAAGCGTTTGAAGACATCCCGCACTTTAGTCTTGTAGAGGATTATGTGCACCCAAGTATATCTAGAGTAGTCATCAACAATGACGAAGCCATAGAGGCAAGCAGTAGCATTGAGAGTAGAGTAGTGAGTAGGGCCAAATAAGTCCATGTGTAGCAGTTCGAAGGGTTGAGATGTAGTCATGATTGTCTTCTAGGATGCTTGGCTCTTGTCATCTTTCCAGCTTCACAGGCACCACACAGATGATCCTTCTTGAACTTGACGCCTTCGATGCCCACAACATGCTTCTTCTTCACGAGAGTGTGCAAGTTCCTCATGCCAGCATGCCCTAGCCATCGATGCAAAAGCCAGCACTCTGAAGCTTTTCCTAGAAGACATATGGCCATCTGCGGTCCTGCTGAGAAATTTACCATATACAGTTCATCTTTTCGATACCCTTCAAAGACTAGAGACTTGTCAGATTCCATCAGTACAAGGCAACAATATTTTCCAAATAGCACAATCATGTTTAAGTCACAAAGCATTGAGACAAACATTATAAGTTGAAACCAAGGGATTCAACAAGCATCACCTTATCCATGTGTTGATCCCTTGATATTGCAACACTACCTAGACCCAATACCTTGCTTTTACCAGTGTCAGCAAATGGGATGTGACTCTTGTCTGATGGACGTAGCGTTGAATCCATCAGAAAACTTCGAACGCCAGTCATGTGATTAGTGCATCCATTGTCCATAATCCATTCTGAAGCACGAGGTGTCGTAGCCTACAGTGCAGTTTGGGGGATAAGCTTCACCATGCGAGTTGTGAAGCAGAAACATTTGACGAACAAGTGGAACATGGAAATTTAGGTCTTAGTTAGGATAGATAGGATGAGTGTCAAGGAATCCCGGAATGAAATACATAGTGAGACCATTTGGGTATTTTATCTTGTGCCCTACAAGATTTTTAAGGTCTCCAGCATTTGCCTTTGATTTCCGGTAGGAGACCTTTCCCTGCAAAAGAGAGTTAAGTTTTCTTAACCACCCACATTTTCAGGGGTGGCTTAGAAGCAACGAGTCTAAGTGCAGCATCTGAGAACTTTGGCTTTGGAGCCCTAGTAAATAGCCTTGCAGGAGGTGAATAATACTCATAGGAAGAAGCAGAAAAGTTCTTAGTTCTATGAACATAGCAGTTTGATGAAACACGTTCATATTCATGGGTCTGAGTATGATTGTCCTGCAAAACATTGACGTAGGGTGACTCAGATGAGTCCTCGGTCTGTATGAAGCTTTTGGACCATATGAAGCCTTTTATATGGGGTTTATCTTCTTCACAGGTGGTGTCATGATGACATTCACTGGAAGATTCTCAAGACACGTTTTGGGTACCCATATCTTCTTAATAGGTGGCCCATTCCTACAGTTAGTACCAATATACCTGGCAAACACTTCGCCATTCTGATTCTTGAACAGTTTATAGTTTGCATCAAAGGATTCATCAATGATAATAGGGTTAGCACAATTGAAACCAGATAAGGTGGATGGATCTACTGAGCATTCCTTTGCAGCAACCCATGTGGTTTTGGGATACTACTCAGGCTTCAAGTAAGACCCATCAACATTAATTTTTCTCTCAAACCCAACACCCTCTTTCGTAGGGTTTCGGTTCAGAATATGCATTTTGAGGACATCACATAATGTCTGATGCCCCTTGAGACTTTTGTACATCCCTGTCTCAAGCAGTGTCTTCAACCTAGCATTCTCATCAGCAATAGTAGTGGTATCCTCAGCAGAGGGGTTAGTTACCACATTAGCAGTTGAAGATATTGCAATAGGAGTAGTAGTAGAACATTGAGCAACAGAGGCAGCGTTATCACGCTCAATACATTTTAGACATGGTGGTTCAAATCCTTCCTGAGCGGGACTGATCTGTTGAGTGCGGAGTGACTCGTTTTCCTTTTGAAGATCTTCATGAGCCGATTTCCATTTCTCAAGTTCCTGCTTCCTTTGAAGATAATCATAGGAAAGCTTTTCATGAGAAGTTCAGAGTGATTCATGTCGACCTTCAAGTTCCTGGTACTTAACATGAATATTTTATATGTCTTCAATTAAGGACTAACACTTGGTCATTTCCGCGTCCAACATGTCATCGCTTTTGTCTAACAGTTTTTGAATATGTTCCATAGCTTTCTGTTGTTCAGTTGCAATTTTAGCAAGTGTTTTGTAACTAGGTTTGGATTCACCATCAGAGTCATCTTCACTTGATGTTTCAAAGTAAGCATCGCGTGAGTTTACCTTGGCACCATGTGCCATGAAGCAGTAGGTGAGAGCCGAGTCGACCTTGTCATTGTCATCAGCGTTGGTGACGGAGCCATTGTCTTCAGAGTTGAAGATGGACTTGGTGACGTAAGCTGTAGTTGGAGCCAGACTCGCAACACTAGAGTCAGACTCCTCTTCAGACTCCACCTCCGCCTCCTCAGAAGCAGACTCCTCCTCTGGATCCATCTCCTTGCCAACAAAATCACGAGCCTTGCCAGATGGGCTCTTCTTGTGTGATGAAGACTTGGAAGAAGACTTTGAGGATTTCTTCTTCTTCTTGTCATCAGAATCATATTCTTTGCTCTTCTTCTTCTTCTTCTTCTTCTTCTTCTCATTGTCCCACTGTGGACACTCAGAAATGTAGTGACTAGGTTTCTTGCACTTGTGACAGGTTCTCTTCTTGCTGTCATGGATGAAAGGTTCATCATCTGGATCGTGAAGACTTTCTGAAGCCTTTCTTCTTGGTGAATTTATGAAACTTCTTCACAAGCATAACAAGCTCCTTTCCAATGTCTTCAGGATCACCAGAACTACAGTCAGATTCTTCTTCAGATGAGGAAACAACCTTTGCCTTCAAAGGGCGAGTTCAGCCTTAGTTGGGTCCATAGATGTCTCATTTCTCAGATAGCTAAAACTCATGTGTGTTTAGCCTCTCAAGTATGTCAGACGGATCGAGAGTCTTGATGTCAGGGCGTTCTCATATCATCAGGGCTAAGGTGTCAGATGAGCTATCAAGTGATCTCAGTAGTGTCTTGACTATTTCATGCTTTGGGATCTCAGTGGCACCGAGTGCTTGGAGCTCATTTGTGATATCAGTGAGGCGATCAAATGTGAGATGGACATTCTCATTGTCGTGTCGCTTGAAGCGGTTGAAGAGGTTGCGGAGGACACTGATCCTTTGATCTTGCTAAGTTGAGACACCTTCATTGACCTTGGAAAGCCAGTCCCAGACTAGCTTCGAGGTTTCCAGAGCACTCACACGACCATACTGTCCTTTGGTCAGATGACCATAGATGATGTTCTTGGCGGTAGAATCCAGTTGAATGAACCTCTTGACATCAACATGGGTGACACCTTCACCAGTCTTGGGAACACCGTTCTTGACGACATACCACAGATCGACATCAATGGCTTCAAGATGCATGCACACTATATTCTTCCAGTAGGGATATTCATTGCCATAGAAGAGGGGGCACGCAGCGGAGACTTTGATTATCCCTGCAGTCGACATAGCTAAAACTCCACGTGGTTAAACCGAATCACACAAAACAAGGGAGTACCTTGCTCTGATACCAATTGAAAGGGCCAGTTATCGACTAGAGGGGGGGGGTGAATAGGCGATTTTTATGAAAGTCTTCAAAACATGGGAGTTTTGAAGGCAAACGATAGAAATGACACTATTCGTATGCAGCGGAAGGTAGACTACACTAGACAAGCCATAGTCAAGTATTCAATGAAGTGAAAGCATGAAGACTATCAGCAGCTAGGTAGTAAGGATCAAGATGGAAGATAGTGTGAAGCCAATCAGACCAAGTAGTCATGCAGTGAAGTCAAATAGATAATGCAGGCAGACAATAACTTCACGAAGGCAAACTGTAAGTAAAGAGAAGTAAGAGAAAGAACCAGTAGTTTGGAGGAGACAGAGATTTGTTCGACCAGTCCCAGGTGCTGTGACAACTGTACGTCTGGTTAGGGAGGCTGGGATTCAACTCACAAGACCGCGTATTCACCTTATTCCCCTTGAGCTAAGGACACCTAGTCCCCGCCCGATCACTCAGGTAAGTCTTCAAGGTAGACTTCCAAACCTTCATAGACTTCGTTCACCGGCAATCCACAATGACTCTTGGATGCTCAGAACGTGACGCCTAACCGACTAGAGGATTCACAGTACTCAAGTGTAACAAGTCTTCAGATCCCGCGGATAGAAAGACTTCAGTGATGTCGAACACTCTTTGGGCTCTGGGTGGTTTGGGATTTGTCCTCGCAAGGATTCTCTCTCAAAAGCTTCGGAGGTGGGTTGCTCTCAAACGACAAAAGCCGTGCACTAACTCTGAGCAGCCACCAATTTATGGTGTAGGGGGTGGGCTATTTATAGCCACTTGGCAACCCGACCTGATTTTTCTGAAATGACCCTGGGTCACTAAGGAACTGACACATGTTCCGATGGTCAGATTTCAAACACACGCGGCAGCTTGACTTGGGCTACAAGTAAAGCTGACGCATCCGACTCTGCATAAGATTTGCTCTCATTGTCTTCGCTTGAAGACATAGGATTTGGTTGAGCATCACTTTAGTCACTCTGACTTTGTTCACTTGGACCCCACTTAACAGTGCGGTGGTTCCTATGACTCAACAAAGAAGAAAAGGAAACAACATAACAACTAAGTCTTCGCGCTCCATAGTATTCATGTGATGTCTTCTGATGTCACAGTCTTCAACGTAAATAGCTTCATAGACTACCATTGTCTTCAATGTCTTCACACATTTTAGGGGGCATCTCCGATAGGTAAAGCGACTCAATGAGGGACTACTACCTGTGTTATCCTGCAATTCTCACAAACTCATTAGTCCCTCAACCAGGTTTGTCGTCAATACTCCAAAACGAACTAGGGGCGGCACTAGATGCACTTACACCCAGTACCGCCGGCAGACGTCGATGTGGACGTACGGCCTGTTGCGCTGGCTGGCCACCGATGGTGCAATCGAAAGGCCGGTGGTGTGGGTAGAGATGGTGGTGCAGGCGGCGGTCAGAGGAGGAGTCGGCCTCATGGTCGTGCTTCCTCTTGCTGATCCAATGCGAGCCCATGGCGCTAGCGTGGAGGTGGACGAGTAGTGTTCACTCCTATTGGGGCTTGAGGAGGCAGGCCGGCCAAGAATTGGAAGCTGTGGACTGGCCGGTCCATGGATTCCACATTAAGAAGGGTGACACCCCTCCGCTCGTGTGAATGACAACCGGGGACCACCGCTCATGCGCATTGAAGTTGGGTGGTGGAGGTAGGTGGGCAGCCACCACGCGTCCCCAAGGCGAACAACGAGCAAGCGTGTGCCCGTCTATTCCGCGTCCGTGTGGACGCAAGCCGGGCGCATGTTTGCGCCGGAAATGGGGTGGGCCGGACGCCAAACGGACATAAAATGCAAATGCGGCCGCACATTGGGCCGTGTCATCCGTCCGTTTTAGCCCAAACGGACAAGCGTGGACAGGATGGGGTCGCGCGTTCTAGTTGGCCTTAGGGGATCTCCAAGTTTGGCCTTCAAATTGCTCGCATACGTACTATTGAATATTGGTGGACGTATCCGTGTGTTCGTTTTCTCTAAATCTGAACCCAACTAGAGGGGCTTTGCGGGGGTCTAGAACCCTGTCACGTAGGATTCCGATACCCTCGGCCCATCAAAACCACACCCGAAGCCTGCGGCATGTCCCTCCCACTTTTCTCTGCTTTGCTCTGCATCCGTTTCCTCCCTGGCTGACACAGCCTATGTACCACCCGGCCACCCGCCAAGCCTGTGTCGGACATCGCCCGCTCTACCCAGTAGCCACATAGCTTTGCCAACCCCGTCATTTCATCTCTCCCCCGTCTGTCACACATGTATCATCCACCCCTACGAATGTCATCCGTAGGGGTTACCATGCCCGTCAAGTGTCCGGTGAAATGCCCATTCTAAATTTTTATATCTTCTCCTTTGTTTGAAGCAATGGATTCACACATGGAGTAGTTGTACAAGAACTACGTTGTGATTTTTGATGACTCATCCGTCAAGGAGGATTATACGGATGAAATGGCGATGATGTAGACGGTCCTTACAAATGCGGAGCATGCAGAAAAAGATATTCTCAATTTCACGGGTCAATCAAGGGTTGTTGAGTGTTGAATTGGAATAAAGCATAGATGGACGGTTCGCGTGTTGAATTGGAACAAAGCATAGATGGACGATTCACGTATCACTATCCATGGACGGATATCACATACGATTTAAGGTTTGGCGCTAGAGATGCCCTTGGACCTGCTTGACGGACGGATGAACAGTGGACGAAGAAGGAGCAGACTAAGGACAGCCCCAATGCATGGACGCATGGGTAGAAATCATGGTACACTGTCCTGATGCAAACCCATTTTGTGTCCGTCTCTTATCCATGTAACGCAAATCCGCCCTAAATTTGGGTCGGGTTTACGTCCACACGATCAGCAGATGGACGCATCGGGCGTCCGCTCGATATCCGTCCTGGCCCCATGCGCCAGTGACCCAACACCACCAACCAGTCTTTTTTAATGTGCACGTGCACAGGGGTGCCCACCACACCAACTCTCCTTCCTTCCTCTGCCCCTAGCAGCCCGATCGTCAAACCCTATCCATGACCGCCGCTGCCACCCGCCTCGTCGGCGCAAAGAGTTATGGAAGTGGGTCCTTGGTAAGGCCAGGAAGAACAACCACGAGGATGACTCTTCCTCGGGGTGGCGCTGGGCGACTTCATTGACCATGACACCGCCGAGGGCTATGGTGGTGCGGTGGGAACGGGTGTACTCTAGTGTCAGCGGTATTGGGAGCATGCCATCCCCATGTCATTGCCTGACATCCACTTGTTGAACGGTTGGCATCTAAATAAAAGAAGGTTCCAGTGTAGGCCATTCCAGTTTCCGGACGCAGGCACAAGATGGAGATCCGCCGCTGCCCTCCCCAACGACCTCCGCCATGACCTGACGTTTGCTGAGGATTCGCCGCACTGGGACACCTGGTTCACCAACAAGCATGACCAACGGTGCCGGCCGTGCTACGCCGCTCCAACACCTGTGATCAGCACACGAGCCTCCCCACGAGCCTGTGGTGAAGGAGGAGGAGGCCTACAAGAAGGCACTCGAGGACTCCCAACTCGACGAGCTTGCCCAGTGGCCTAACCTGCGACTGGCACTAGCTGAATCGGCCGCAATGCCAGCACCCGAGCCAGAGCAACACGAGACTTCACCACTGGAGACACTGGTGGGGCACATGTGGTCGTGGATGTTAACGGCCTCGTACACGCTCGAGTGGGTGGAGTCGCAGCCGGAGCCGGAACAACAATAGTAGGTGGCGTCTGCTGCGTCACCGCACATGCCGGTGGCAGTTTTGACACTGATGTTTCCATGGTCGGCTCCATTCTACATTGACCTCAACGACGAGGACAACAGTGATGACCAGTAGATCTAGGTTTTCTTATGTTTTTTATTTTAATAACTATGTAACGCACGTACTTTTGACAATAATGTATATGTTTTCAATTCAAAATTTTGGGTCAAGAGGTTGAATTTTGGCCGGAATGTTGGGCGCACTGGCGGGCTGGCGGGCACGGCCAACCTTTTGGCGTCTGCCTCACGACCCAAATGAACGAAAATGAATAATTTTTTTGTCTGCATCGGAGTTTCCTTTAGAGTAACTCCCTCGTACGGATGCATTTTGTCTGCACGCGTCCATTTGGATCAAAAACAACATAAAAACGGCCCAACGCGGTGACACAAATGGATGCCCTTCTGTTGTTTGTCCATCTGCGACCCATTTCTGGCCCAAATTTGGGTCGGGTTTGCATCAGCGCAGATGCGCACGACGCTCGCTCTTGTCCTCCCCATGGCCCGCCCATCGGTGGCACATCCACCCTATTTCCCTCCTCTCTATCCCAAAAACCCTCCTGCCTTCTCGCCCTTCCGCCACTCGCCATGGCCGCCGTGCCAACCTCCCCCCCACCCGCCCGCCGCCACTATCCCGAAGCCACAGTCGATGAAGTGGTCGTCCGCCCCATGCGTAAGAAGAAGCCCAAGAAGGAGTTGACGCCAGAGCAGAAGGCCATAAATTCGGGGAATAGGGTTGGCCGGATGAAGGCCCAGTCTGACAGAAAAGAGAAGGAAGCCACGATCGCCCTTGCCGCTGCCGGTCAATAGGATGCCACCATTGAGGAGAACAAGGTCCTAGTCGTCAAGGCCACACAGCGGGCCCTCGCCATGCTAGGATTCCTCGCGGCGAGCCGACTATTCTTGCCGCCACCATGACCCCGGCGAGCACGGGCTCATTGACTGCCCGTCAGCCACTGTCAAAGTCAGCGCGCATGACTTCCCTTCCCATACAAGTCAACCACGTCTCGCTTCTCCACCTCTCCCGGGGACCATTCGTCGGAAGGGAGCGTGATCGCGTTGGCCACCCCCGCTGTTGTGGCCATTGACCTCAATGCCACACCTATGGCCGGCGGGGGTGTCCACTAGGACACAAAGTAAGCGATCGAGGAAGATCCATGTGGTCAACCTGGTTAACATCTGCGGCCTGTTCGATGATATGCCAACCCCAATGGTGAAGCATGATGACCTGGTCAATAATTTCATAATGGAGAACATCGCTTTCGAGGGCGGCCAAGACTATGACGTAGACGAGACACAAAGCCAAGATGGTCGCAACCACTTCACACAAGGCCAAGAGGGCATGGTCGACCCCTTCACCCATGGAAACATCGGGGCCAATGGAAAAACGACTATGTCCAAGAGGAAGAGGATGGTGTGGACATCGAGGGGGAAGCTTTGTGTGCCAACAAGCTCACTCAACAAGCCAATGCACAAAAGAAGAGGCGGCAAAGCATTCGGATCAAGGCATACACAAAGGATGGGGGCAAGCTTATTTTCTAAGGTTGGAAAGTAATTGGACAAGATCCCAAGATCGGCGCCGAGGAAAAAGGATCAAAATTTTGGGGGTGAGTTCATACATACGTCCATGAACGTAGAAAGTTCCCGCCCTACAAGTTTGAGAGCAAACGTAGGTGGGTGTCCATCTCAAAGAGGTGGGGGGTTCATCCAACAAGAGCGCAACAAGTTTTCTTCCACCTTTAAGAGTGTTGAAGGTCATCCTCTGAGTGGCCTAGGCATCAAATACATGGTATACAGTTCCTTGTTCTTCATTTCGATTTTGATTGATCGATGCTTGCATGTCCATTGCATATGAATGTAGATTGTTGCCTTCATTTTCATTTGTAGGCATACCAAGCTTTGGAGGCATTCAAGAGCCAACATGAGGACAAGCCATTCACCCTCACCCATTGTTGGGCAATTATTAGTGATTGCGAAAAGTTCAAGGATCAATATGCCGCTGTCGGTGTCAAAACCGGCGGAGGATCTCGGGTAAGGGGTCCCGAACTGTGCGTCTAAGGCTAATGGTAACATGAGGCGGGGGACATGATGTTTACCCAGGTTTGGGCCCTCTCTATGGAGGTAATATCCTACTTCCTGCTTGATTGATCTTGATGATATGAGTATTACAAGAGTTGATCTACCACAAGATCGTAGAGGCTAACCCTAGAAGCTAGCCTATGATTATGATAGTTATTGTCCTACGGACTAAACCCTCTGGTTTATATAGACATCGGAGGGGCCTAGGGTTACACATAGTCGGTTATAGAGAAGGGAATCTACATATCTGAATCGCCAAGCTTGCCTTCCATGCAAAGGAGAGTGCCACCCGGACACAGGACGAAGTCTTCCATCTTGTATCTTCATAGTCCAACAGTCCGGCTAAAGTATATAGTCCGACTGTCCGAGGACCCCTTAATCCAGGACTCCCTCAGTAGCCCCTAAACCAGGCTTCAATGACGATTGAGTCTAGTGCGCAGATTGTCTTCGGCATTGCAAGGCGGGTTCCTTCTCCGAATACTCCAAAATAGATTTTGAACACAAGGATCGTGTCCGGATCTGCAAAACAAATTCCACATACCACCGTAGAGAGTATAATATTCCACGAGTCTAATCTGCTGACAACTTCTCCATAGCGTGACATCACGCCGCGGCCTGGTTATTATTCAAACCGTTTTTCCAACCTGCTACTACACGTTTCACGAGGCGGTTTTATTGGCACGTCTTGTCGAAGCAGAGATCGTGTCCCTTTATTACGGGATTCGCATCAATACGGGCGTGGGTAACCAAATCGTTCCATGGGTAGGATTCCTTGGGAGTAGGTAAGTTTCAAAGGCCACGCGGGGGACGTTTGATATTCGTCCTCTTTATAAAGATACCAAGGCCTGTCTTTTTCTTCCACGCTTAATCCTCTCCTTCTCCCACCTCGAGTTCCAACACCCAAGGCTTTAGACAAAACGCTCCAAACTTCCGACCATGTCCGGATCCAGCCTTCAAGGGCAGTGGATGGCAGAGGAGGACATCAAGAAGCTTAGGGAGGCAAGGTACTTGACCGCAGAAATCCTCCACATGCTTCCCGCTCAATGGCGGGTTATCCCTACTCCCAAATCCAATGAGAGTGTTGTGTTTATCTCTCACTCCCTTCGAGGGCTAGGCCTCGGTCTTCATCCCTTTGTTAGAGGGCTCATGTTCTATTACGGACTAGATTTTCATGATCTAGCTCCGGATTCCTTCCTTCACATCTCGTCATTCATCGTCATGTGTGAGGCTTTCCTCCCCATTACTCCACACTCCGGCTTATGGCTCAAGACCTTCAATGTAACGTCGAAGATGATCAACGGGAAACACACGGAGTGCGGAGGGGTTAAAATAAGCAAATGTGCTAATGCTTTATGGCCAAAGGGTTCCTTCCCGGAGCCTTCCGACCTATGGCAGTGGGAGTGGTTTTATATCACAGCACCCCAAGGTAGAACATGGGCGGTTGCCCCTGCCTTCCGCTCCAGTCCTCCGCCACATCTTGCACCATGGGTCAACAAGGGGCTGGACTGGGGATCGGCTGATGATGTGCGGACATTGCAAAGCCGCATTCGAGATCTCATCGAGAAGGACGTCAGTCTTGTCAAAGTTATCCAAGTAATGCTAGTTCGTCGGGTCCTGCCATGCCAGCGACGACCTCTCCGTATGTGGGAGTTCAATCCGGAGGGACCGCGAACCGTTCAACACTTCTTCGGCATGACGCTCGAAGGGATGTATAAATCATTCTTCGGATCACGAATAAAGTGTCCGAACACAACAGAGGACGCACGCCTCGATTGCAACCATCCAGATACCCCAGTAAGCACCGCACAACCGAACATGTTGTCATTATATTTGTCATAACGTTATTATGAAAAACCATCCTCGGCCAGGGTTGGATAAAAAAGGCAGAGAGGATCAGGTGTTCGGCTCCTCTTCCCGAAGATTCAGCGAATCCGGTGTTCACCAGGATGCTGGCTCATGCACCATATCAAGTGCAATCGAGGGAAGACAAGGAGAGGAGTGGGGAGGTCAAAAGTGGCCTCCATACTGGTGGTATGTTATGCACCGTATCCCGTGTCGGAGGATGAGCGGGGAGGAGAATCTAGTATTCCCTTCCCCCGCGGGAAGAAAAGGGCCGCCCCCGAAGACTTGAAGGCAGAGTCCTCCAAGCGAGGGAAGAAATCCCTATCAGGGGGTCCTGACTCAGGGGGCAATGTTGCCGCACAACACCCTCAAGGGGGCCAGCCGTTAGCCGAGCCATAAGTGAACAAAGGTGCTTTGTAAGCATACCCTATTATTTTCCCGTTTATGATAGTAACACCTGAAACGTATGTTTTGCAGTTCGGCCTATAGCCTTTCGCAACAATCTTCGTCCTCGGGGGATCTTCTTCTGGAGATGATGGAGAGTGAAACGCCTCTACATACTTTCCCGCCCCATAAGGCGGACGACCCCGAGGTGTCGTCCAGGAGAATCTCTTCTGATCCGCAAAGGAGGACGAGGTCGGAAGGTGAATCTTCGGCCGCCTGAGGTCCGGGGTGTTCGGCTCCTAGAGAGACCGAAAACAAAAGCTCCGTACTGTCCGGCACTCGGCCGGATACGTTGATGGGTCTTCTGCAGCAAGCGCCTGTTTTAGAGGAACATCGTACCTTAATAGGTACAATGATTAAGAGAATTTCGTCTGTGAAAAGCGTACTGAATGAAGCTTTCATGAGCCTGCTAAGAGGCTTTGAGGTACGTAATGTGGCATTTTTTATTTGCACCGTAAACGCAAGGTGCACTATGTGTAGAAAGCAGCCCCTGAGACTCTGGTTGCCATCCGAACGGGGCGATCAGAGGATAAAAAATAGGAATAATCTCAGGTGATGATTTTGCCAATTTTGTACATAGGTAGCTGCAGCCCCGGCAGTGCCGAATTTGCCGAACTGAAGCGGCAACTTGATGTGGCGGATGAGGACATCACGCTCGTGAATAAGCGCCTTGACAAGGTGCAAGGTATGTCTTTTGGGCGGTCAGTAAGTATAAATGAGAGCATGATGCTAGGATTTATAATATGTTTTAACTGCAGATGGTGCCGCCTCCATGGAGACTCTTCGGGCTAAGCTTGCATGTGCCAAGGAGCAATCCATGATAGGCAACGAGGCTGCCGAAAAGGCAGCTGGTGAATTGAAAGCCGAACAGGCTGCTCATCGCCGAAGTGAGGAGAAAATAGCCAATATGGCTCTTCAGCTAAAGGATGCCGCTGGCCGATATGAGCTTCTCTAAAGAGAGAACCAAGCAAAAACGGCGGACATGAGAAGGCCTTACAAGCGGCAAAGGAAACTCGATCTGAGATCAAAGCGGCTCGGGAGGAGCTCCAACAAGCCGTCGAGATCGCGGCTGGGAAGCCCTTTTTATTGCGAACTAAATTAGGTGATCCGAAGTATGCCCCTCTTGATCAAATGTGGAGTTCTCCAGATGCGTACTTGGACTTGTCAAAGAGTGCTGCCAATGCGACGCAGTTTTTCCAAGACCAAGAAGATCATGAAGCGAAAAGACTGTTTGGGTCGTAGTTCAACATGCCAAGGTGTCCGCTGCTATTGAAAGAGCAGATGGCCGAATGGGCCGAGCTCCATAGGTTATCTGGACTTGCCATGAAGGCTGTCGTGGACCGCTTGCGGCCGGAGGAACCAAGTCCGGATAGTTATTTTGGTTTGGTGAAACGATTTATTCGTGTTGTGCCACATATCGACGCTATCAAGCGGTCGGCGTGCATAGAGGGTGTGCGGATGGCCCTTACCCGTGTTAATACGTACTGGGCGAGGATGGAGGCCACCGATATTGCAACAAGGGGTCCACCCGGGGGCCAGGAGCTGCCAGAGCACTATTTCGAAGAAGTCTTAGAGGGTGCCCCCATAATAAAGGTTCAGTGCTCAAAAAATATCATGTTCGAATGATATGTATTAGAATTGTAAAGACAATGCTTTTGATAATAAAGGCTATATTTATACTTTTGCCCGTAAAGTATTTGGGTGCCTCCTGTGTGGCCGTTTATGTATATATGTATATAACCTGAAAGATTGCAGTTGTTGGCTTCAGCCCCCTCGCGTATAACGCGGGGGTGTTCGGAAAAAACACGTAGTCACACTTGACCCAATGTCTTCGTCCGTTTAAGGAGGTGGTGGTGCAGCGAACGAGGCAATCAGACTATAGAGCTTTTACAATTTCACTTAGCCATAGGAGTTTGACGGTGGGGCTACTATATAGCCCCTGGTATGTCTGCGTTTCTCCGAATACAGTGCGTTTACATATGTGACCAGGAAACCGGTCCTTCGTTAATGCGGAGGAATCGCGAGGATTCCGTTGAGTCATCGAGTGGTTGACCAATCTCTCGCTTTATCATGACAGCCAGTTTTCGGCTTTCTCTACTGAGGTGCTCATCCGGATGAACCAGGGCACAATCATAGCAGTTCTCCCTGTGGCACCTAGCCGATGGAGCGTAACGTAAGGTAGCAAAACACAGGAGCCGGGCAAACCCAACATTTGACCAAAGACATGATTCGGAGCTGATGCGTATAAGGCCAAACTCGCGACGCCGAACACTCCCGAAGGTATTCAGACTTTACAATATATACTGGGCTGAATTACAGCCCCTCGTAATGAACCTTGGATTTCAAGGTATGGGCAACAATCCGGCATGACGAAAGAGCGCCTGTGGTGAGAGCATAGATCGCACAAACACACTGGCTACTGCTTTTGTAACTTCTATTTAAGTACGATGAATCATAAGTTCACCGATAACGTAGGTATCCCTCTTGGTCATTTTACGTGCCAGGAGGGTATGAAACAACAAGAGATAATAAAAAAGGTTTACACAGGGTCTTAATCTGAGAAGAAACCTTTGAACGGGGCCTTGCTGCATGCCTGCGCCTTTATCTCCGTTGTGCTGTATCCTTGAGGGGTATAGTATGGTGGCCATCTGAAAAAAGAAAAAAAACAGGTGAAAGAATCTGGTGTGATCATGAGTAAAGTTGGTTTGTTCTAATGAACCATGAAAATGTAATTTCCTTGGTCCGAATAGGGTTAAGCCGAACTATGGACTTTTTACATGCGGGCAGCCCCCAGTGCCACACAAGAATTTTGAGTGTATATTTATATATACGGGGATACATGTACAGTCTTCTTACGAGTTGTTTTTATGGGGGCATAACCGCTAATCTCAGGTTTATCTGAGCTGCTACACCTAGGTGTTCACCGAACACGTCTAGCTGTGTCCGCGGTCTTGACGACCGATGAGTTGCCCGGGTTAAAAAGGACACTTCGTGATTCAGCTGCTAGAGCCGCCACGTATTCTTCTGTACGAAGAGAACGCTCCGTGTTTCCGCTGATCGTGATGAAGCCACATGGACCGGGCATCTTGAGTTTGATATAAGCGTAATGTGGGACTGCATTGAAGCGGGCGAAGGCCGTTCTTCCGAGTAGTGCATGATAGCCGCTTCGGAACGGAGCAATGTCGAAGATTAGTTCTTCGCTTCAAAAGTTATCGGGAGAACCGAATACAACCTCCAACGTCAGAGAGCCCGTGCATCGAGCCTCTACGCCTGGTATCACTCCTTTAAAGGTAGTGCTGCTTTGGTTGATTCTTGATGGGTCTATCCCCATCTTGCGGATAGTGTCCTGATATATCAGATTGACACCACTACCGCCGTCCATGAGGACTCGGGTTAGGTGGCATCCGTTGATTATTGGGTCAAGCACTAAGGCAGCCGAAGGTGATCGGACAGGCCGGAGTGCGCGTTTGCGCTCCCTCTTTGGGATGTGAGTGACGTAAATCATGTTCACTGTTTTAACGTCCGGTGGAAATTTTTTCTGTCCCCCTGTGTTCGGCTAGCGAGGTTCGTCCTTGTCTTCACTTAGCGGCCCCTTCCCTTTGTGTTCTGTGTTGAGCTAGCCGGCCTGCTTGAAGACCCAACATTCTCTGTTGGTATGGTTAGCTGGTTTATCGATGGTGCCATGAATCTGACAAGACCTGTCTAGAATTTTATCTAGACTGGACGGACCATCTTGGCTGCCTTTAAATGACTTTTTTCCGTTGACCGGGTCTAGAACCCCTGAATCCGGCGTTTATCGCTGTATTGTCTGGGCTATCTTCATTGTTTCGACATTTGTTTTTATTGCATCATGGTTTTCCATTGCCATCCCTAATTTTGGATGTGCCTGGGTCGCTCGTGCTGCTACGGGCCAACCAGCTGTCCTCACCTGCGCAAAAGTGGGACATGAGGGTGGTTAGGGCAGCCATTGTCCTTGGCTTTTTCTGGCCGAGGTGTCTGGCAAGCCATTCGTCCCAAACACTATGCTTGAAAGCTGCTAGGGCTTCAGCGTCCGGACAGTCGATGATTTGTTTTTTCTTGGTGAGAAATCTGTTCCAAAGCTTACGGGCTAACTCTTCGGGTTGTTGGGTTATGTGACTTAGATCGTCTACATCCAGAGGTCGGACATAGGTCCCTTGGAAATTTGCCCTGAAAGCATCCTCGAGCTCCTCCCAGCTTCTGATAGAATTTTCGGGGAGGCTTTTCAGCCAGTGTCGAGGTGGTCCTTTGAGCTTGAGGGGTAAGTATTTGATGGCGTGGAGATCGTCTTCGTGGACCATATGGATGTGAAGAATAAAGTCTTCTATCCAGACCATAGGGTCTATCGTTCCGTCGTATGCCTCGATATTTATGGGTTTAAACCCTGCTAGAAATTCATGTTCCAGCACCTCATTGGTGAAGCACAGGGGGTGCACAGCACGCCTGTATTTGGCTGTGTCGTGGCGTGATTCCTACAGTTGTATTGCTCGGTGTTGGTTCCGAACTAGTGAGCGACCGACATATTTGGTTTGATGGTCGTGATCCTGCGTAGGAGCATGTTCTCGAGATCCATAGATGGACCTTGTTATGCCAGCCCTTTTGTCCAGGTCTTCATGTAGATCGTGTTGGTGGTCCTAGGTTGCTACCTCCCTTTCTTCATGAAGAGGTGGTGCGGATTTGTGTGTGGCGTTATTAGTCGCTCTGTCTCGACCACGAGGTGCTCGGTCCGGTTGGTAGGCCGTATAGTTATTCAGCGGTATGGGTGCTATAGCCTCATCGTCGAATTCGGGCAACAGTTTACATTTGGGATAGCTCTTTGTTTGGCGATTACCGCCGTATTTTTCCTCGATGTCGAGCACTTCGTTCCATCTATCTTTGAGCATATCCTGTGCAGCTTTAAGCCCTTGCTTCTGCTTCTTTAAGCTCCTTGCAGTGGCGATAAGTCTCTGCTAGATGCGTTCTCATTCCACTTGGTTTTCAGAGATGATGAATGCATCATCATCCAGATTGTTCTCCTTTTCGGAGACAGGTTGATAAGTGGTGTCTTCGGCATCACTGTGATCGAACAGCGGCCCCGGATTGTGTTTGCTGTCTCCCTGCTCGTCCTGCTTCATGGCTGGGTCCGCGGGTTCTTCATTGTCTTCGGTGTTGTCCGGGGTATTATTTTCTCTTGTGCCGGTATCGCTATTTTCACCATGGCGTGGTTTATAGCGGCACAGCTGACGTCAATGCTTCGGCTGCTTCTCAGGAGGTTTATCCTCACCTGTATCCTTTTTGTCCTCGCCATTGTCTTCGTTGGGGGTATCCACCATGTAAATGTCATATGACGAGGTGGCTGTCCAACGCCCTGTGGGCGGTGGTTCCTGTTCTTCTCCTGCATCGTCATCCATACCGTCGATGTCTTCAGAGTCGAAGTCAAGCATGTCGGTCAAGTCGTCAACAATGGCTATCAAGTGGGTGGTGGGTGGGCAACAAAGTTCTTTGTCGTCCGCTTCCCACTCAAGCCGGACATAGTTCGGCCAAGGATATCCTTCCAAGGAGAGGGATTTCAAAGAGTTTAACAGATCACCTAGGGGAGAGTGCCGAAAGATATCCGCGGAGCTGAACTCCAAGATCAGTGCCCAATCAGATTCGATGGGCACGGATTCATGCGGTTCGGAACCTATATCCGGAGATGAGTCCGAGGGTCCAATGGCACAGACCTCGTTAGAGGTTAGATCTGTGTTCAGCTCAAGCGTCGTTGAGTATGCGACTTCCGTGGGGGGGGGGGGGGCAGCCGTTCTGGATCTAGGGCCAGGACAGTTACATGCGTTGTCTCCTGAGCATAGTCCGATGACAGAATTAAGTCATGTTCATCGTGGCTACAGGGTGTGACTGTCATGGGTTCGAATCCGTCGAAGATCAACTCTCCGCGGATGTCGGCGGTGTAGTTCAAGCTTCCAAACCTGACCTGATGGCCAGGGGCATAGGTATCGATCTACTCCAGATGGCCAAGCAAGTTGGCCCGCAGTGCGAAGCCACCGAATATGAAGATCTGTTCGGGGAGAAAGATCTCACCCTGGACCGAGTTGTTGTAGATGATTAAATGAGCCACCAAGCCTTATGGTGATGACGCAGTGGAACTCTCAATGAAAGCACCAATGTCGGTGTCAAAACCAGCGGATCTCGGGTAGGGGGTCCCGAACTGTGCGTCTAAGGCTAATGGCAACAGGAGGCGGGGGACACGATGTTTACCCAGGTTTGGGCCCTCTCTATGGACATAATATCCTACTTCCTGCTTGATTGATCTTGATGATATGAGTATTACAAGAGTTGATCTACCACGAGATCGTAGAGGCTAACCCTAGAAGCTAGCCTATGATTATGATTGTTGTTGTCCTACAGACTAAACCCTCCGGTTTATATAGAAACCGGAGGGGGCTAGGGTTACACAGAGTCGGTTACAGAGAAGGGAATCTACATATCCGAATCGCCAAGCTTGCCTTCCACGCAAAGGAGAGTCCCACCTGGACATGGGATGAAGTCTTCTATCTTGTATCTTCATAGTCCAACAGTCCGGCTAAAGTACATAGTTCGACTGTCCGAGGACCCCTTAATCTAGGACTCCCTCGGCCGCCCTAAAGAAGAACGGATGGCTGGCGGATGTCGTTGACCATGGTGAAGGACAGAAACGGCCAAGGGGCAGGACCAACTCCAAGTTAGATGAGAAGCATTGAGGGAGTCCTGGACTAGGGGGTGTCCGGATAGCCGAACTATCATCATCGGCTGGACTCCAAGACTATGAAGATACAAGATTGAAGACTTCGTCCCGTGTCTGGATGGGACTTTCCTTGGCGTGGAAGGCAAGCTTGGCGATACGGATATGTAGATCTCCTACCATTGTAACCGACTCTGTGTAACCCTAGCCCTCTCTGGTGTCTATATAAACCGGATGGCTTTAGTCCATAGGACGAACAATAATCATACCATAGGCTAGCTTCTAGGGTCTAGCCTCCTTGATCTCATGGTAGATCTACTCTTGTAACACCCACATCATCAATATCAATCAAGCAGGACGTAGGGTTTTACCTCCATCAAGAGGGCCTAAACCTGGGTAAAACATCGTATCCCTTGTCTCCTGTTACCATCCGCCTAGACGCACAGTTCGGGACCCCCTACCCGAGATCCGCCGGTTTTGACACCGACATTCGTGCTTTCATGAGAGTTCCTCTGTGTCATCACCGATAGGCTCGATGGCTTCTTCGATCATCAACAACGACGCAGTCCAAGGTGAGACTTTTCTCCCCGGACAGATCTTCGTATTCGGCGGCTTTGCACTGCGGGCCAATTCGCTTGGCCATCTGGAGCAGATCGAAAGCTACGCCCCTGGCCGTCAGATCAGATTTGGAAGTTTGAACTTCACGGCCGACATCCGCGGAGACTTGATCTTTGATGGATTCGAGGCACAGCCGAGCGCGCCCCACTGTCACGATGGGCATGATTTAGCTCTGCAGCCGGACAGTGCCCTGGAGGCCGCACACGAGTCTGCTCCGACCCTCAATTCGGAGCCGGCTGCGCAGATCGAGGACGGTGGCTAGACACTGCCTCGGGGGCTGCAACCTCTACGGCGATGGAGCCGAATACTGACCTTATCCCTTGTGAAGCTCGTGACTCCGAGGTGCCGGACTCCTCGCCGGACTCCGAACCTCCCGCGCCCCCCCAATCAAATCTGATAGGGCGCCGATCATGGAGTTCACCGCCGCGGACATCTTTCAACACTCACCTTTCGGCGACATCCTGAGTTCGCTAAAGTATCTCTCGTTATCAGGAGAGACCTGGCCGGACTGCGGTCAGGACGGTTGGGATGCGGACGACGAAGAAATTCAAAGCCCACCCACCACCCACTTAGTAGCCACTGTCGACGATCTAACCGGCATGCTAGACTTCGACTCCGAAGACATCGACGGTATGGACGACGATGCCGGAGACGACCAAGAACCAGCGCCCACCGGGCACTGGAAAGCCACCTCATCATATGACATATACATGGTGGATATCCCAAAGGATGGGAATGGCGAAGGAACAGCGGAGGATGACCCCTCCAAGAAACAGCCCAAGCGCCGGCGTCTGCGGCGCCGCTCTAAATCCCGCCACAGCAAGAATGGAGATTCCGGCACCGGAGATAATAATACCCCAGACAGTGCCGAAGACAACCCCCTCCAGCAAGATTCAGCACAGGAGGACGGAGACGCCAGCCCTCATGAGAGAGCGGCAGACGAAGAGGTAGAGGATGATATTACATGCCTCCCTCCGGAGACGAGGCAAGCCTCGACGACGACGAATTTGTCATGCCTGAGGATCCCGTCGAACAAGAGCGTTTTAAACGCAGGCTTATGGCCATGGCAAACAGCCTCAAGAAAAAGCAGTAACAGCTTAGAGCTGATCAAGATCTGCTAGCCGACAGATGGACTGAAGTCCTTGCGGCCGAAGAGCATGAGCTCAAACACCCCTCCAAAAGCTACCCCAAACGCAAGCTGCTCCCCTGATTAGAGGAGGAGGCATATAAACCTGCATCACCAGCACACAATACGGCTGATCGACCACCCCGTGGCCGCGACAGAGAGGCCTCTAGGCCCTCCACTAGAACCGTACCCCGGCATCGCTCGAAAAGAACAAGGACACAGGGGAATGCTCTGGACTTGCGAGATATATTGGAGGATAAGGCAAGACAATCAAGATCGATCTACGGATCGCGTGGGCGCCCCATGATACGTGACGACAACCGTCGCGCCGGAGACAGCAAGTCCGGCCGGGCCGAACACAGTAGACAAAGCTCTTTCGAGCTTCGTCGTGATATAGCTCAATACAGAGGCGCCGCACACCCACTATGCTTCACAGATGAAGTAATGGATCATCAAATCCCCGAAGGGTTTAAACCCGTGAATATTGAATCTTATGATGGCACAATAGACCCCGCGGTTTGGATCGAAGACTATCTCCTTCATATCCACATGGCCCGCGGTGATGATCTTCACGCCGTCAAATACCTCCCACTCAAGCTTAAAGGACTAGCTCGGCATTGGCTCAACAGCTTGCCAGCAGAATCAATTGGGTGTTGGGAGGACCTGGAAGCCGCATTCCTTGATAACTTCCAGGGCACATATGTGCGGCCACCAGACGCTGACGACCTGAGCCATATAATTCAGCAGCTAGACAATTCTGGACACGGTTCTTAACTAAGAAAAATCAAATCGTCGACTGTCCGGATGTGGAGGCCCTCGCGGCCTTCAAACATAACATCCGCGACGAGTGGCTTGCCAGCACCTGGAACAGGAAAAGCCGAAATCAATGGCAGCCCTCACATCACTCATGACCCGCTTCTGCGCGGGGGAGGACAGCTGGCTAGCCCTCAGCAACAACCTCAGCAAAAATTCTGGCAGTCCGGATATCAAGGACCGCAATGGCAGGTCGCATCACAACAAGAACAAATGCCGCATTAACGGCGGCAATAATGAGGATACAGCAGTCAATGCCGGATTCAGAGGCTCTAAACCCGGTCAGTGGAAAAAGCCATTCAAAAGAACTACTCCGGGTCCGTCCAATTTGGACCGAATACTCGATCGCTCGTGCCAGATACACGGCACCCCCGAAAAGCCAGCTAACCACACCAACAGGGACTGTTGGGTATTCAAGCAGGCAGGCAAGCTAATTGCCAAAAACAACGACAAGGGGCTGCATAGCGATGACGAGGAAGAGACCCGACCGCCGAACAATAGAGGACAGAAGGGTTTCCCCCCACAAGTGCGGACGGTGAACATGATATATGCAACCCACATACCCAAAAGGGAGTGGAAGCGTGCACTCAGGGATGTATACGCGATGGAGCCAGTCGCCCCGAAGTTCAACCCATGGTCCTCCTGCCCGATCACTTTTGATCGAAGGGACCACCCCACCAGCATCCGCCACGGCGGATTCGCCGCATTGGTTTTAGACCCAATCGTCGATGGATTTCACCTCACCAGAGTCCTGATGGACGGCGGCAGCAGCCTGAACCTGCTTTATCAGGATACAGTGCGCAAAATGGGCATAGACCCCTCAAGGATTAAACCCACAAAGACGACCTTTAAAGGCGTCATACCAGGTGTAGAGGCCAATTGTACAGGCTCAGTTACACTGGAAGTGGTCTTCGGATCCCCGGATAACTTCCGAAGCGAGGAGTTAATCTTCGACATAGTTCCGTTCCGCAGCGGCTATCATGCTCTGCTCGGACGTACCGCGTTTGCAAAGTTCAACGCGGTGCCGCACTACGCATACCTCAAGCTCAAGATGCCAGGCCCTCGAGGAGTCATCACGGTCAACGGAAACACGGAACGCTCTCTCCGAACGAAGGAACATACAGCAGCTCTCGCGGCAGAAGTACAGTGCAGCCTCTTAAGGCAATTCTCGAGTCCGGTCCGTTAAGCGACCGGACACGGCTAAACACGCCCAGAGTAACCTACAACAAGACCACCTGGCACATCCCGAGCACACGTAGCAATGTGGCCCCAACCCCAGCCCCTGCAAAATTGCAAGACTGGTCCTTCGCGTACATCATTACGCTCTGGAGATACCATGGGCATAGGGGAGGGGCACGACCACGATAGGCCCAGAATGCGGCTTAACCACACCAGGGGCTCTCAAGTGTGTCGTTCTTTTTTTTCTCTTTTTCTTTTTACCCACAGGACTCCGTTCATCAGAGGCCCTGTATGGCAGTAGACCTGCCGAACTCACGATGCAACAGCCAGGAAAGGAAAGGCTATGACGAATATCCAGGTGGTCTCCATTACGAGCATTAAATCTATTTTATACACCATTCCGCAGCTTACCCCTAGAGGGGGACATGTTTAATAGTCCCATCCCTTGCTTACCGCACTATTTGTATCGTTCTGCATTCACGGCAGTATTTCTTGAATAAACAATGCAGCACCTTTTTGCTTATAATTGCATTTCTTTCTTATACATATGTTCATTTATGACATGTTGCATCCGTACACTTTGGTACGGCTAAATACACCGGGGGCTTATGTTTCCCGCATCATGGTGTGATAAGTCCGAACACTTTCACAAGTGCGGCACCCCGAACTTATAGCATTATATGCATCGGCTCCGAATCATGTCTTGGGTCAATAGTTGGGTTTGCCCGGCTCCCATGTTTTGGTACCTTACGTTCCGTTGTATCGGCTAAGGTAGCACTGGGAGAACCACTGCGATTGCGCCCCAGTTGAGCTGGGCGAGCGCCTCAGTGGAGAAAGCTAAAACTGACCGTCATGATGAGGCGAGAGCCGGTCGCTGTTCGAGAGGTTTTTTCGAGTCCCTAAAGACTTATGCCGCTTAGAGCGAGGAACCGGCTTTGTCCGGCCCAGGCGTGGATAGCGCCCCAAATTCGGCCTTCCGAACACTAGGGGCTTCGCCGAAATTTAAAATTATAGAATTCTATGGCTAAGTGAGAGTGTTCAAGCATTATAAGTCCGGTTGCCTCGTTCGTTGTGTTGAGCGCCTCCCTAGATGGACCCAAAAATGGGAACAAGAGTGCTCAAATTTATCCCGAACACCCCAGCACTCGTGGCATGGGGGCTGAAGCCGACGACTTGCCATCTCTCAGATTTGATAAACGGCCGCACAGAAGGTAATATTTTAAATTAACAAGCGTTGCTTAGCGCATATGAACAAAGTTTTCAGCGCACAGGATAACAAAATGCGAGTCTACTCAAATATTACATCTTTGGAGCACTCACCCGCAATAATGCGGGCACCCTTCAGGACACTCTTATAATACATCTCGGGCGTGCGATACTCCTTGCCCGGCGGTGGCGCGTCCGTCACAAGCTTCTCAGCATCCATCTTGCCCCATTGCACCTTTGCGCGGGCAAGGGCCCGACGGGCACCTTCAATACAGGCGGAGTGCTTGATGACTTCAACCCATGGACACGCATCCACCAGCCGCCGCACCAGGCCGAAGTAGCTCCCAGGCATGGCCTCCTTGGGCCACAGCCGAACTATGAGGCCCTTCATGGCCTGTTCGGCCACCTTGTGGAGCTCGACCAGCTGCTTCAGCTGGTCGCTAAGGGGCACCGGATGTCCGGCCTCAGCATACTGAGACCAGAAGACCTTCTCCGTCGAGCTCCCCTCCTCGGCCCTGTAGAAAGCGGCAGCATCGGACACGCTGCGGGGCAGATCTGCGAACGCTCCTGGAGAGCTCCGAATTCGGGTAAGTGATAGGTAATTCACACTCACATGCTTGCTTTGCATGAAAAATGCCTTACCCGCCGCTATTTTCTTCAACGCCTCGATTTCCTGGAGGGCCTTGTAGGCTTCGGCCTTAGCGGCTTTGGCACTCTCAAGAGCCGATGCAAGCTCGGACTCTCGAGTCTTCGAGTCGCGCTCCAAACTCTCATGTTTTTCCACGAGAGCCTGGAGCTCTTGCTGTACCTCCGCCACCTGCGCCTCCTGCCTCTCTCGCTCGGTGCACTCCGTCGCCGCATTACGTTCGGCCGCGGACACCGCCTCCTTCAGGGTCGCCACCTCGTTCGTGGCCCCTGCAATACCCATGTTATCCTTGTCATTCTTCTTGCAACCAAATCCTTTTCTGTAAGGTACAATTTTAATAAGGTGTTACTCACCTTCCTTGTCCTCGAGCTGCTTCTTGGCACGGCCGAGCTCATTCTCGGACCGCTCGAGGCTTTGCTTCAAAGTATTGACCTCCGCAGTGCGGCAGAGGTCAGTAGCACAGCCTGCAATCCCATATTGACATATTTTTTATGACTCCTGCGTATATCTTTTTAGATCCTCCATCCGGCTTTTCTTTCCGAACACCGAACCGAGCATCAGGGGCTACTGTCTATGCGGTACTATTTTACATATATCAAAATTCTTACCTCAAAGCCTGTTAGAAGGCTGCTGCAGGCTTCGGTCAGCCCGCTCTTGGCGAGCTGAACCTTCTGAATCACCGCACTCATGACGGTGCGGTGTTCCTCTTCGATGGAAGCACCGTTGAGCGCCTCCAGCAAGCTATCCGGCGCCTCCGGTTAGACGGAGGCCACCGGCGTCACGGTCTTGCCCTTCTTACGAAGGGGCCGCCGGCCGGACTCCGGAGCCACTACAGGTTCCGGTGCGGAGTCCGATGCAAAGTCCGGGAGGTTGCCCTGCGGCACCTGCGGGGCCTCCTCCTCCTGGCGGGTCCCTTCCCGGGATCCCACCTCGGCATCGTCTGCATCATAGGGGGTGGAGGCGGTCGGAAGGGAATCCATATCCGACGCACCCAAGGACCCGCTCGACGAAGTGGGAAGATCATACTTGGGCGGACTGCAGGGTTGTATGCGGCATTAGAAAGACACCATGTGGCGAAAAGAAAAATCATGAAGTTATTCGGGAGTCCGGATACTTAAGATCTCGCCAGGGGCTTGGCCCTTGAAGGCCAGTCCTCGTCGTCGTCGCCGGTGTTGGCAGAGCAGTCCGGGGGAAGAGTCCTTCCCTTGTTGAACCCTTCGGCCTCCCTCGTTGGGGAGGCCTTCCTTTGCTTCCCTCCCCCTGCTGGGGGAGAGGCCTCTTTCTTCTCCTCCTCGCCTTCGTGGGAGGAGTCCGCCTCAGAGTCACCGGACGATAAGTCCGATGACACCTGAAAACGGGAACTCTTTCGAGTGCCCGTGGCCTTCTTCTCCGGCACCACGTGGGGTGCCGGAACCAGCAGCCCCGTTAAGCGGGCGTCCACTGGGTCTTCTGGCAAAGGGGCCGGACAGTTAGTCCGCTCGGCCTTCTTCAGCCAGTCCTGTCAAAGGAGAGGGAGTTTAGATCCCGCATAGAGTCAAACTATGGAAAACAAGTGTCCCGTAATGGGTAAAACCGCTTACCTCGCTAGCCGGACGCTGCGAGCTGAATCCGCGATCTTCGGTAGCGGATGCGGGAGCCTCAGCGCCCTTAAACAACACCCTCCAGGCCTCTTCGTATGTAGTGTCGAAGAGCCTGCTCAAAGTCTGGTGCTGCGCCGAATCGAACTCCCACATATTGAAGTTCCATTGTTGGCACGAGAGAATCCGGCGGATGAGCATGACCTGGACTACGTTGACAAGCTTGAGCTTCTTGTTCACTAGCTTTTGGACGCAGGCTTGGAGTCCGGTCAGCTCCTCCGAATCACCCCATGTCAGGCCACTCTCTTTCCAGGAGGTGAGCCGTATGGGGATGCCAGATCTGAATTCGGGGGCCGCTGCCCATTTAGGGTCACGCGGCTCGGTGATGTAGAACCACCCCGATTGCCACCCCTTAATGGTTTCCACGAAGGTGCCCTCGAGCCAAGTAACATTGGGCACCATGGTGCCTCCGCACTCCGCTTGGCTGCCCTTCACAACCTTCGGCTTGACACTGAAGGTCTTGAGCCACAAGCCGAAGTGGGGCTGGATGCAGAGGAAGGCCTCACACACAACGATAAATGCCGAGATGTTGAGGATGAAATTCGGGGCCAGATCATGGAAATCCAGGCCGTAGTAGAACATGAGCCCCCGGACAAAGGGATGGAGTGGGAAGCCCAGTCCGCAGAGGAAATGGGAAAGGAATACTACCCTCTCATGGGGCTCGGGGGTGGGGATGAGCTGCCCCTCATCGGGGAGCCGGTGCACGATGTCGCTGGACAAATGTCCGGCGCTGCACAACTTCTTGATGTGCCCCTCCATAACGGAGGAGGCCATCCACTTGCCTCCCGCTCCGGACATAGTTGGAGAAGGTTGAGGTGAGATGTGCGGACTTGGGCGCTGGAGCTCGAGTTCGCGGAGATGGATAAGCAAAGGAGGAAGAAGGCGTAGGTAAAAGGGTGGATCTTTATCCCCATATATGGGCAGACAAAACCATGCATCCCCACCGGCCTGATGAAACTCGCTTATCTCCCAAGCGCCGCAATCAATGGCGCGGTTGGGTTACCCACGTCCGTATTGATGGGAATCCCGGAATAAGGGGAACACGATCTCTGCTTCGACAAGACGTGCCAAGGAAACCGCTTCGCTAAACGCGCTGAGGTGGTACAATAAAAACAATTCGAGTAAAGGCTTGGTGGTGGTGTGACGTCACGCCACAAAATACGTCAGCAGATTGAACTTGTGTAAATATTATTCTCTCTACGGTGGTATTTGGAATTTATTTTGCAGAGCCGGACACTATCCTGGTGTTCACGATCTTCTATGAATTATTCGGAGGAGGAACCCGCCTTGCAATGCCGAAGACAATATGCGTGTTGGACTCGTCGTCATTGAAGCCTGGTTCAGGGGCTACTGAGGGAGTCCTGGACTAGGGGGTGTCCGGATAGCCGAACTATCATCATCGGTCGGACTCCAAGACTATGAAGATACAAGATTGAAGACTTCGTCCCGTGTCCGGATGGGACTTTCCTTGGCGTGGAAGGCAATCTTGGCGATACGGATATGTAGATCTCCTACCATTGTAACCGACTCTGTGTAACCCTAGCCCTCTCCATTGTCTATATAAACCGGATGGCTTTAGTCCATAGGACGAACAATAATCATACCATAGGCTAGCTTCTAGGGTTTAGCCTCCTTGATCTTGTGGTAGATCTGCTCTTGTAGTACCCACATCATCAATATCAATCAAGCAGGACGTAGGGTTTTACCTCCATCAAGAGGGCCCGAACCTGGGTAAAACATCGTGTCTCTTGTCTTCTGTTACCATCCGCCTAGACGCACAGTTCGGGACCCCCTACCCGAGATCCGCCGGTTTTGACACCGACAAGCGTGATGCAACAATATTCGCCTTGCAAAAAACTTTACAAGGCATGATGACCAAAAAGGATGTAAGGGAGGAGAGGAAGCGCCAAGAGGAAAAAGAGCAAATGAAGGCTTACATCGAGATACAAAAAAGAAGCTTGAGATCGAGGAAAACATCCAAAGAAGAAGCTCGAGATTGAGGTGACCAAAGCAAAAGAGATGACTCTCACTTTTATGGAGAAGAAGGTAGAGATCATGCGGTGGACATGAGAAAAGTGTCGTCAAGGAGAAGGATTTGGTTCAGGTAGAAGCAAAAAATCGAAGCTTGAGCTAGATGATTGATCTATGTCCGGGAGCGACATCATTTTTGTATGACAGTGTGTGTGCTGGTGAAAGTGCTAGTATTCGACTAGAGGGGGGTGAATAGGTGATTTTTTATGAAAGTCTTCAAAACACGGGGGCTTTGAAGACAAATAGTAGAAATGAACATATTGATATGCAGCAGAAGGTAGACTACACTAGACAAGCCATAGTCAAGTAAGCGATGAAGTGAAAGCACGGAGACTATCAGCAGCTAGGTAGTAAGGATCAAGATGGAAGATAGTATGAAGCCAAACAGTAAATAGTCTTCACTCAGTACGAAGCAAACTGTAAGTAAAGAGAGGTGAAAGATAGAACCAGTTGCTTGGAGGGGACAAGGATTTGTTGGACCAATTCCAGTTGCTGTGAAAATTGTACGTCTAGATAGGGAGGCTGAGATTCAACTCAGAAGACCGCATCTTCACCTTATTCCCCTTGAGCTAAGGACACTTAGTCCTCGCCCAATCACGCTGGTAAGTCTTCAAGGTAGACTTTCAAACCTTCACAGACTTTGTTCACTAGCAATCCATAATGACTCTTGGATGCTCAGAACGTGATGCCTAACCGGTTGGAGGATTCACAGCCCTCAAGTGTAACAAGTATTCAAATCATGCAGATAGAAAGACTTCATTGATGCCTAACACTCTTTGGCTCTGGGTGTTTTGGGATTTTTCATTGCAAGGGTTTCTCTCTCAAATGCTTCGGATGTGGGTTTCTCTCAAACGACAAAAGTCGTGCACTAACTCTGAGCAGCCGCCAATTTATGGTGTAGGGGGTGGGCTATTTATATCCAGGAGGCAACCCAACCTGATTTGTCCAAAATAACCCTGGGTCACTAAGGAACTGACACATGTACAACGGTCAGATTTCAAGCACACGCGACAGCTTGACTTGGGCTACAAGTAAAGCTAACTCATCCAGCTCTGGATAAGATTTGCTCTCATTGTCTTTGCTCGAAGACATAGGATTTGGTTGAGCATCACCTCAGTTACTCTGACTTTGTTCACTTGGACCCCACTTAATAGTACGGTGGTTCCTTTGACTTAACAAAGAAGAAAAGGAAACTATGAAACAACTATGTCTTCGCACTCCATAGTCTTCATGTGATGTCTTCTCATGTCATAGTCTTCAATGTGAATATCTTCACAGACTACCATTGTCTTCAATGTCTTCACACATTTTTAGGGGTCATCTCTGGTAGGTAAACCGAATCAATATGGGACTACTATCTGTGTTATCCTGCAAATCTCACAAACACATTCGTCCCTCAACCAAGTTTGTCGTCAATACTCCAAAACCAGTTAGGGGTGGCACTAGATGCACTTACAATCTCCCCCTTTTTGGTGATTGATGACAAACTGGTTGAAGTTTTCAACGGGGATAAAAGTATGTGAAAGTTCAGTGTTGTGAGTATTGCCTTCATAAATATGACGAGGCTCACCCCTGAAGATGTGCATATAAATGATTTGCTTTTGAATGCAAATGCACATGGCAGGTTTTGCTTTGTGGAGGCCATCTTCAAAGTGTGAAGACAATGCATTATGCATATAAGAAGATAATGAAGATAATGATATGCATAATGGAAAATGGACGTCTGTAGAATTACTTCATGCGGAATTTATTATCGCATCACAACGTAGCAGACGACCATCGAGTTTAAGTGTTACAACTCAAAGAACCAAATGTATCAAATGACGAGAGTTGTAAATACTTGGCAAAAATAATGCAACCACCCATAAGGACCCACTTGAAGACTATCAACTCATATGCTTCTCCCCCTTTTGTCAGTAATGACCAAAAAGGTTTGAAGAGATAGAGCATCTACTCGTTCCCAGAAGGAGCAGATGCTGGAGCAGGGTTGATGTTGGAGTTTGGTGGTGTAGAAGGGCCTGATGCAGTGTAGCCATGGTTGGTGAAGTGGTGTCATCTTCTTCATCGATGACATTCGCAACAACAGTTGCAGCCGAAGATGAATATTCTAAATCTTCAAGTGAGGGAGTGCGGCGTCAACTTGCATTTTGTGGAGGCCTGGAATCAAACTTGAAGCCCTCGGTGAAGCCATCTTCATGAAGATCGTCTTCAGGACATAGTAGGGTGAGGCTCTTCCAGGACCGCCGAGAGGTTTCATGGGAAAAAAATGAGTTCTTGGTGGCCAGGTTTCGAATGCGATTGACATCCACCAAGAGATCTGACACTTTAGCCAATCGTGGTGCTTGTCCTGCTTCTGATGTAAGGCCACAAGCAGATCTCGGTCATTGAGTACATGAGAACGCTTCCGATGCCTTTGGGCAATTGTACTAGTAGTGGCTTTGGTGTTTGCACTATGAGACATACGCACATTTCCAGCCAGAGGATAAGCAGGAGAGCAGCATTGGGGACATGAATTCCTTCTATGGGTTGAGTGAAGCTTTGGTGATCAACATTATGAAGATATAGAGGCTCCTTGGCAGGCTCAGGGTAGATGGCTTCAACTGACATATCAACCTCAGGCAGAAAGAGAAGATGATTGCGTGCTGAGGGCTGATAGTCGACAGAAGAATGAAGTTTGATCAGGCGCATCACCCATGGAGCATAAAACTTCAGGCCAAATAGATCAATCCCAGATGCAGGAAGTTGTCTGATGAAGAAATCCTAGGAGTTGAATCTAATGCCATTGACAATATAAAATGCCAAAGTCTTCATGGCTCTTTCAAGTTTGGCTTCGGAAGAATGTCCCTTGATTGGCCATAGAGTATGCCTCAGTATATGATAGACTGTGCGTGGAAAGTACTCGAGTCCTTAACAAAGAATTCCTTATTCAGATCTGAGGCAATCGTCATCTACTGAAATCCTGAACATTTGGTTCAGTCTCGAAAATCACTCCCAGTCATCGGATCTGTGAAACTGAAAGCAGTTCTATATCATGAGTCAAGAGAGGGATAAGGCGACATCGAGATTCTGACTTTGGCTTCATGGTGCCACATCACCTGTCATCCACTCAAGGATCCTGAAAGTGCTAGTTATCGACTAGAGGGGGGGGGGTGAATAGGCAATTTTTATCAAAGTCTTCAAAACGTGGAAGTTTCAAAGACAAACAATAGAAATGACCTAATTGATATGCAGCGGAAGATAAACTACAACAAGCAAGCCATAGTCAAGTATGCAATAATGTGAAAGTACAAAGACTAAAAGCAGCTTGGTAGTAAGGATCAGGATGGAAGATAGTATGAAGCCAATCAACAATAAAAGTCAAGCAATGAAGTCAAACAAATATGACAAACAGGCAATGACTTCAGGAAGACAAACTTAAGGTAAAGGGAGTTAGATGATAGAACCAGTCATTTGTTGAAGACACAGGATTTGTTGGACTAGTTCCAGTTGCTGTGACAACTGTACATATGGTTAGGGAGGCTGAGATTCAACTCAGAAGACCGCGTCTTCACCTTATTCCCCTTGAGCTAAGGACACACAGTCCTCGCCCAATCACTCTGGTAAGTCTTCAAGGTAGACTTCCGAACCTTCACAGACTTCGTTCACCGGCGATCCACAATGACTCTTGGATGCTCAGAACGCGACGCCTAACCGGCTGGAGGATACACAGACCTCAAGTGTAATAATTCTTCAGGTCACACAGACAGAAAGACTTCAGTGATGCCTAACACTCTTTGGCTCTGGGTGTTTGGGCTTTGTCCTCGCAAGGATTTCTCTCTCTCAAAGGCTTCGAGGTGGGTTGCTCTCAAACGACAAAAGCCGTAAACTAACTCTGAGCAGCCACCAATTTATGGTGTAGGGGGTGGGCTATTTATAGCCACAAGGCAACCCGACCTGATATGTCCGAAATGACCCTGGGTCACTAAGGAACTGACACGTGTTCCAACGGTCAGATTTCAAACACACACGGCAACTTTACTTGGGCTACAAGCAAAGCTGACTCATCCAGCTCTGGATAAGATTTGCTCTCATTGTCTTCGCTCGAAGACATAGGATTTGGGTTGAGCATCACTTCAGTCAATCTGACTTTGTTCACTTGGACCCCACTTAACAGTACGGTGGTTCCTATGACTCAACAAAGAAGAAAAGGAAACAACGAAACAACACAGTCTTCGCGCTCCATAGTCTTCACTCATTGTCTTCTCATGTCATAGTCTTCAATGTGAATATCTTCACATACCACCATTGTCGTCAATGTCTTCATACATTTTTAGGGGTCATCTCCGGTAGGTAAACCGAATCAATGAGGGACACTACCTGCGTTATCCTGCAATTCTCACAAACGCATTAGTCCCTCAACCAACTTTGTCGTCAATACTCCAAAACCAACTAGGGGTGGCACTAGATGCACTTACAATCTCCCCCTTTTTGGTGATTGATGACAAACTGGTTGAAGTTTTCAACGGGAATGAAGTATGTGAAATTGTAAAGGATAGGGTATTGTCTTCATAAGTGGCAAGGGCTCCCCCTGAAGATGTGCATATAAGTAATTTGCTTTTGGAATGCAAATGCACATGGCAGGTTGTACTTGTGGAGATCCTCTTCAACTTATGAAGATAATTCATCATGCATGAAATGATATAACTAAAGAATGACATGCATAATGGAAAATGGACGTCTGCAGAATGATCTAAGTGCGGAATGATCTAAGTGCGGAAGTTATCATCGCACATGAAAGAGCAAATAAGTAGCAGACGACCATCGAGTTTAAGTGTTACAACTCAACGAACGAAATGTATCAAAGCAAGAGTTGTAACCACTAGGCAAAATATAAAGCAGCCGCCCATATGAACCCGCTTGAAGACTATCAAACTCATATGCTTCTCCCCCTTTTGTCAGTAATGACCAAAAAGGTTTGAAGACATAGAGCATCTACTCGTCCTCATGAGGAGTAGGTGAAGCAGCAGGGTTGTCGTTGTTGGTTGGCGGTGCAGACGAACTTGGTGCAGTGTCGATGCGTGCAGAAGTAGGGGGTGGTGAAGTAGCATCGTCTTCATCATCGATCACGTTGGCATTCACAGTTGCCGCGGAGGAAGAATAGTCAGAGTCTTCAAGGGATGGAGTTCGACGTAGGACAGCATTCCGTGGAGGAGTGGAGTCAAACTTGAATCTTTCAGTGAAGCCATCGTCTTGAAGATCTGCTTCAGCACTGAGCAATGTCAAACTCTTCCATGATCGCCGACAGGTTTCGTGAGTGACAAATGCATTCTTGGTGGCAAGATTTCGAATGCGATTTACGTCCACCAAGAGGCTTTGCATCTGTCGCTTGAGCCAAAAGTGATGCTTGTCTTGTTTCTGATGCAGTGCCACAAGAAGTTCTCGGTCATTTAGGACCCGAGAGCGCTTCTTTGGCCTTTGAGCAATTGTGCTCTCAGTAGCTTCAGTTGGTGCATGATGAGGCAGACATGTGTTTCCAGCCATCGGATAGACACGAGTTACAGCTTGGACTCCTTCCATAGGCTGAGTGAAGCTTTGGTGGTCGGCATTTTGAAGACAAAGAGGCTTCTTGGCAGGCTCAGGGTATATGGCTTCAACTGACATATCAACCTCTGGTAGAAAGATCACATGATTGCGAGCAGAGGGCTGATAGTTGATAGCAGAGTGTAGCTTGATGAGGCGCATGACCCATGGAGCATAGAATTTCAGACCAAAAAGGTCAGATCCAGATGCAGCCAGTTGCCGGAGGAAGAAATCTTGTGCATTGAAGCTGATGCCATTGAGGATGTAAAAGACCAATGTCTTCATGGCTCCTTCAAGTTTTGCAGCTGATGAATGCCCTTTGATTGGCCATAGAGTCCGCCTGATGATGTGATAATTGTGCGCGGCAGATACTCAAGGTCATCAACAAAGAATTCCTTTGGGTATTCAGCGTCATGTGGCAATGGCTTCATCATGCTCAACATCTGGCTCATGTTGGGTTCTGGCTTATGGAAGATGCTCTCCAGTGTATTGCGGTGGTTTTGACAACCAGGTTCGTACAGCTCTCCGGGAGTGGATAACCCTGTAAGCTCAATGATGTCAAGAGCTTTGGCTTCATGATGAACATTTCCTGTCATCCACTCGAGAACCCATGTTTTTGTATCCCTGTTGTAGCCGCGAATGTGGAGGGTAGCATAGAATTGAAGCAGAAGTTCCTCATTCCAATGTTCTTTGTCTGTCACAAAGCTGAGCAGACCAGCATCACGAAAGCAGTCAAGTGCTTCTTCTAAGCATGGCAGTCCAGCAATGGCTTCAGTGTCGAGGCGCATATGAGGGAAAATGCGCCCTTGATCATACAGAACGCAGGAGTAATAGCTTCGTTGCTGATGACTCCAGAAACGATCAGATGATATTCTTGGCCTTGAGTAGGGGTTCTTTGAGCTGTCAAAGAAGGTGTTGTGGCTTTTGAAGCCATTTGCATTGAAGGACCCTGTAGAAGTAGCAATACCTGGAAACCTTGGCAGTCTTGGCTTTGGTTTCTGGACCTGAGGCCTATGCTCAATGTGATAATCAAACTGAGGACCAGAGACATTAGGCGGAGGGACCAGAACGGGCCATCTACTAGTGATTAGCTGGCCATGGTTGTATGCTTGCTCAATTGTATGGGGCCTTGGTGGCAGAACAGGAGCAGTGGCAACAACAGTGGCTTCAGGCTGCACAACAGAAGCTTCAGGAGCACTTGCAGCATTGACTTCTGGCATGTTGCTTGGTGCAGGCTCCACATTAGCTTCAGCCATGACTACGTCATTGGCTTCATTTGTGTTGGTGGTGGCAGCCTCAACGTTTTCAACCTCCACTTGTTGAGCTGGAGGGTCTGGCACAGACACGTTCACTTCAGGAACAGCTTCTTCAGTGATGGGGGGAGTAGGGACACGTTCTTCTTGATGTTCGTCATCGGCTGATGCAGCCGGATTGTCTTCAGCAGCTTGGGCTTCAGACACGGAGACATTCACAGTTGGAGTGGCTTCTGAAAACACTTGACGTGCAACAGGTTGGTGGTGCACTTCTCCTTCTGGAACGCTCGGAAGAGGGACTTGAGGCCTTGGTCCTTTGCGAAGCCTTTGTAATACAGGCGACGCCTTTGGAGATGGAGTTGGCTGGGCCTCATCCTCTTCAACTTGCACAGATGGTGTGACTTGTTGTTGTTGGGGAGTACTGGGGGAGTCTTGTTGTTGCGGGCGATCAGCCCATGATGCATCCTGAGCAATTGGCGTCAGAGGACGACCAATGCTGATGATTTCGCTGTTCGTGAGAACAGGCGATGATACCACGTTGTGTTCAATCTGAGGAAGAACTTCATCATCTTCAACATTGTCATGGTGACCAATGTCTTCAGCAGCGATGGGATCAACTGCTGGAATTCTTCAGCTTCATAAGCCTCTGTGGAAGCAGGCTCATGAACAATCATTCGTCGTTCTTGGTGTTCAGATGCAGGGCGAACCACTGAGATAGGTTCAACAACTAAGGGCTCTGTGGGAGCAGCCCGATTCTTCTTGATCTTGCGCTTCTTCTTGGAGGGAGCAGCATCAGAGGCTTCTGAGGTTTTCCTTTTTCTGGCTTCAGCCTCTGCAGCCCTCGTCTTCTTCTGTTCTGAAGCGGTTGACATGGCCTTTGGCTTCGAGCCAGTCATGCTGCTTGGGAAGACTATGCGAGGTTCATCCTGCCTCGAAGGTGCAGGTTGGACAGTTGATAGCTTCTTCTTCTTTGCAGCCATCCTGGGGTCGATGCCAGGACGACCAAGAGCCTTGCGCTTCTCAGCCTCATTGTAGGCTAGCACACACTTGTCAGCCAGATTCTTCATGCGCTCTCGAGAGCCTCGAGCTTCTTCACGCTTCTTGTGAAAGGCTTCTTTGAGCTCGTGCAGCATGATCTTGAAGTTTTTGACATCTTGCACGTTGAGCGTGGCCACATGCTTCTTGAACTGAGCCTTTTCATAGTCAATCTTGTGCTTCAGTTCGACGATGCGCTGAGCAATAGCTAGCTCAGAAGCAATAGCGCCATTGAAGGAGACGCTGAGGCCAATGGGAAGTTGCAAATCATCAAAGCTGAGATTTGGTGTGTCAAACCACTCATCAATGAAGTTATGGATGATTGCCACATCAAAGAGAGGCAAATTATTGAAGATCTCTGCTTCTTCCTTGCTCTTGATCAGTTGCTCAAGAGCATCATCTGCAAGATCGTCATCGCTGGACAGATCAATGTGCTCTTCACGCAGAATGGCAGCAGGAGTCAATGTCTGATCAGTACTCTTGATGATTTTCTTTTTCTTCTCCGTCTTCTTGGAGATGCGTGAAAGATCTTCAGACTGCACACTGTCTTCAGGAGGTGCAGTGGCCAGTGGCTTCACACGTGAAGCTTTTGGAGGTGCAGCTGATTGTGAAGCCTTAATCTTCTTTGGCTTCTGCGGCCTTGGAGGAGCTGGGGCTTCATCAGTATCAGCATCATTATCAGAATGATCCACTTTGTCACTTGTACCAAGATGTATGAGATGAGGCCATCAAGGTTTGAAAAGGGGCCGATTTCATTGGGTTCCGCATCACGTGAGCCGTCATCACGGGGAGCAGAGGGACCAGGATTGAAATCTAATCCCCATGACTTCTTGTTTTCCTTTGCTGATGCCTTTGCGTGCTGGAAGTTGCGCTTGAAGAGATTATCGTCACGACACCAGAGCAATGATGATGGGTCGGCATTTTCAGGCTGAGGTCCACGGACCATACAAGGATAGAATTCTTGTGCAATAGCTTCAGCTCTGTTCTTGGGGGGAAGGCCTCGATAGAGAATATCACCCCAAGGACTTTTGATAGCATTCTTCTCAGCGTACTCCTGGGTCACGAACTTGTACTTGAACCATTGTTCAGCCCAATATCGTCGAATCCATTGGATTCGGGTCTTGCGCTGATTATAATCCTCTTCAGGATCTGTCTTGTAGATTTCTGCGAGGTCATCAGGCAAATCTTTTGATGTTCCCCCTCGACGCTGTCTGCCACCCTTCCTCACTGACTTCTCTGCAGCCATGAACTTCAAACTGAATGGCTTCAATATGTTCAAAGGCTTCAAGGGCTATCGCTTGCTGGTCAAATAGGAACTAGCTTCAGGAGAGTTAATGTGTTGCTGTAGGAATTCTGCAAACGAATGCAGACTATGAGAACCAAGGGATTCTCCCACGGACATGTACCTGTGACAGCATTAGAGATGCGAGGGAAGGGGAAGAGGTCATATGCATTCTCAGAAGATTTTGAAGATAAATCAGTTTGAAGACATTGACCTCATGTTGCGAAGACATTCACTTATATGTTGAGAGTTGGTTCCAGATTTGTACGAATCCGTGAATAAGTACATGTGAGGAATCTAACTAGATATGAAGCTTAAGTGAATATACTAGGCAGTATGAGATGCAGACAGAATAGGTCTAACATCGTATAGGCAGAAACCAATTTTGGTAAATAGGATGAATCATTGAGGATCAAAAAGATGGTAAAAATAGAGTTATATTTACCACACGAAGAACTGCTAGATGGGATGAATAGGAGACGAGCAGTTCAATCCACCGTGCCCTAACTTGGCGACGGAGGACACCTACGGCGGCGGCGGAGAGGACGATGTCCGCGGCCGGCGTGAGGACGGCGTCGGAGAAGTCGCGGCAGCTAAGCGCTTCGTCGCCGGCGTCGTCGCGAGCTAGCGGTGGCGCTAGGGTTTTGACGAGGTGGAGAGGTGGAAGAAGGTTTTCTTGACCGCAGGGGACACGTATTTATAAGAAGGGGTGTGCGGCATAGCGCAATTACGCAGGTGCCCCTGCCTGTTCACATCTGAGGGACACGTGGCAAGCATGCAACATACTCAGAGTTGTCCCACGTTCCCACGCCCGCCAAGTTTGTCGGATGGTTGTTTCGGCTTCTCTGGATTTCAACAATAATGACGAATCATTTAGTAGACTTGATGTTTGTCTCTATGTCTTCTGCTGACAAGGATGCAGAGAAGACATTCGACAGTTTCAATATAATGCATATGATTTGGACAGATAGATTTTGAGATAGTAAGCATAGAGAGATTAGGGTCCGATCACATTCACTTAGTTCAAAAGATTCAACAAGGAAGACATAGCTATAAGTGAATGCTGTAGAGGACAGAATACTAGTATATATATATGAGAAAGCAATCAAATCGACATAGTGAAGTAAATCATGAAGATAAGTTGAAAGTTGAAGACAAATCAAATGCGAAGATATTCAACAATAACGCCATGAGTGAAACACTTCAAACCAAGAAATTTGGTGGTGGCGTTACCCACCGTATAGGAAGTATTAGACCCAGACACGGCGCACAATTATCGTGGCGCTCCGAAGTCAAATTCCACATTAATGTATTCACACTCAGAATGTAAGTCTTCATTGATTGAAGATATACTTTACTTCGTGTGTTGCACATCTAAGTCATCAACATGCATAAGTGTTAGGATGTGTGCCTGATCACAGGACATTTGAGGATTCCAAGATATTTAGCTCACACCGTAACTTGCAAAACCTTTTCTCATCCAAGGGCTTTGTGAAGATATCTGCCAGTTGCTCTTCAGTGTTGACGTGAATGATGTCAATATCTTTCTTCATGACATGATCTCTGAGAAAGTGATGACGAATTTCAATGTGCTTTGTCTTCGAGTGCTGGACTGGATTGTTGGCAATCTTGATTGCGCTTTCGTTGTCGCAGAAGAGAGGTACTTGTTTCAGATTGATGCCATAGTCCTTGAGAGTTTGCTTCATCCACAGAAGCTGAGCGCAGCAAGATCCAGCAGCAATGTATTCAGATTCAGCAGTTGAGAGTGATACACAGTTTTGCTTCTTTGAAGACCAACAGACAAGTGATCGTCCCAGAAAGTGACATGTGCCTGATGTAGACTTGCGATCAACCTTGTCTCCAGCATAATCAGCATCCGAGAATCCAACCAAGTCAAATCTTGAGCCCTTTGGATACCATAATCCGAGTGTTGGGGTGTAAGCCAAATATCTAAGAATTCGCTTCACAGCTAAGTGATGCGATTCCTTTGGTGCCGCTTGGAATCGAGCACACATGCAAACACTAAGCATAATATCTGGCCTAGATGCACATAGGTAAAGTAAGGAACCAATCATGGAGCGGTATACCTTTTGATCGAACTCTTTACCATTGTCGTCGGGACCAAGATGGTGTTTGGCTGGCATTGGCGTCGTGTAACCTTTGCAATCTTGCATTCCAAACTTCTTCAGACAGTCTTTGAGATATTTTTCTTGAGATATGAAGATGCCATTCCTTTGCTGACGAATTTGAAGACCAAGGAAGAACTTCAGCTCACCCATCATGGACATCTGATATTGCTCTTGCATCATGTATCCAAACTCATCACTATACTTCTGGTTGGTGCAGCCGAAGATAATGTCATCCACATATATTTGGCACACAAACAGTTCACCATCATATGTCTTCGTGAAGAGTGTGGGATCGAGGGATCCAGGTTTGAAGCCTTTGCTCTTCAGGAAGTCTTTGATCGTATCATACCAAGCGCGAGGAGCTTGTTTGAGGCCATACAGTGCTTTGTTTAGTTTGTACACCATATCAGGATGTTTTGGATCTTCAAAGCCAGGTGGTTGAGCAACGTACACTTCTTCTTCTATCTTGCCGTTGAGGAATGCACTCTTCACATCCATTTGATATAGTAGGATGTTGTGATGGTTAGCATAGGCTAGCAGTATGCGAATAGCTTCAAGCCTAGCTACAGGAGCAAATGTTTCATCGAAGTCAATTCCTTCAACTTGAGTATATCCTTGAGCCACAAGACGTGCTTTGTTTCTGACGACTTGACCATGCTCATCTTGCTTGTTTCGATATATCCATTTTGTGCCAATAATGTTATGCTTGTGAGGGTCAGGGCGCTTGACAAGTTCCCAAACATTATTCAGCTTGAACTGTTGAAGTTCTTCTTGCATGGCTTGAATCCATTCAGGTTCCATAAAGGCTTCAGCAACTTTCTTGGGTTCTGATATTGACACAAATGAAAAATGCCCACAGAAATTTGCTAACTGTGTTGCTCTTGAGCGAGTAAGTGGACCAGGCGCATTGATGCTATCAATTATCTTCTCAATTTGTACTTCATTAGCAACACAAGGATGAACTGGACGAAGACCTTGCTCTTGCTGATCATTGTCATCATTGGGATGATTGTCTTCGGTCTGAGCATTGTCTTCAGTCTGGTTTGGTGCAGAAATGATAAGTTCCTCTTCAGGCTGTGCTTCAGAGGGCATGATTTCACCTGTTCCCATCAGCTTGATTGATTCGCTGGACGGAGCTTCATCAAGTGTACTTGGCAGGAGCTCTCTTTGTGAACCATTGGTTTCATCAAATCGCACGTCCACAGTTTCAACGATTTTGTAGTGATAGAGGTTGAAGACTCTGTAAGAGTGCGAGTCCTTTCCATAACCGAGCATGAAGCCTTCGTGAGCTTTAGGTGCAAATTTTGACTTGTGATGGGGATCCTTGATCCAGCACCTAGCACCAAAGACTCTGAAGTAACTGACATTTGGCTTCTTGCCAGTAAGGAGCTCATAGGATGTTTTGCTCAGAAGCTTGTGGATGTAAACACGGTTGATGATGTGACATGCTGTATCAATAGCTTCAGGCCAGAACTTTCTTGGTGTCTTGTACTCATCGAGCATTGTTCGAGCCATCTCAATGAGGGTTCTGTTCTTGCGCTCAACAATGCCATTTTGCTGAGGTGTGTATGGAGCAGAAAACTCATGAGTGATTCCCATTGTATCCAGATAGAGATCAAGCCCGGTGTTCTTGAATTCAGTGCCGTTATCACTTCTGATATGCTTGATCTTGACGCCATAATTGTTCATGGCTCGATTTGCGAAGCGTCTGAAGACATCTTGTACTTCAGTCTTGTAGAGAATTATGTGCACCCATGTATATCTTGAGTAGTCATCAACAATGACGAAGCCATAGAGACAAGCTGTTGTTGTGAGGGTAGAGTAGTGAGTAGGGCCAAATAAGTCCATGTGTAACAGCTCGAAGGGTTGAGATGTCGTCATGATTGTCTTCGAGGGGTGCTTCGCCCTAGTCATCTTTCCAGCTTCGCAGGCACCGCACAAATGATCTTTCTTGAACTTGACACCCTCGATGCCTATGACATGCTTCTTCTTGACGAGTGTGTGTAAGTTCCTCATGCCAGCATGCCCCAGCCTCCGATGCCAGAGCCAGCATTCTGAAGCTTTTGCAAGAAGACATACGGCAAGCTGTGGACCTGCTGAGAAATCTACCATGTATAGATCATCTTTCCGATACCCTTCAAAGACTAGAGACTTGTCAGATTCCATTAGTACAAGGCAACGATATTTTCCGAATAGCACAATCATGTTCAAGTCACAAAGCATTGAGACAGACATTAAGTTGAACCCAAGGGATTCAACAAGCATCACTTTATCCATGTGTTGATCCTTTGAGATTGCAACTCTACCTAGACCCAATACCTTGCTTTTACCAGTGTCAGCAAATGTGATGTGACTCTTGTCGGATGGACGTAAGGTTGAGTCCATGAGAAGACTTCGATCACCAGTCATATGATTAGTGCATCCGCTGTCCATAATCCATTCTGAAGCACGAGGTGTCATTCCCTACAGTGCAGTTAGGAGGATAGGCTTCACAAGGTATGTTGTGAAGCATAAGCATTTGACGCACACAAGGATTATCACAGCTTAGATCAAGGTTAGAACACACAGTATGACAAGTAAACGATTCACATAGTAAGTCATTTTATCATGCGTCCCTTAATGTGTTTTAGGTCCCCAGCAATAGTATCGGACGCCTTTGATTGCTGGCTGGAGACCATATTCTGCAAAAGAGAGTTAATTCTTCTTCACCACCCACATCTTCAGGGGTGGCTTAGAAGCAATGAGTCTAAGTGCAGCATCTGAGAATTTTGGCTTTGAAGCCCTAGCAAATAGCCTTGCAGGAGATGAATGATACTCATATGAATAAGCAGAAAAGTTCTTAGTCCTATGAACATAGTGGTTTGAAGACACACATTCATATTCATAAGTTTGAGTACGATTTCCCTGCAAAACATTGGCGTTAGGGTGACTCAAGTGAGTCCTGTATCCGTATGAAGCCGTTGGACCATATGATGCCTTTGGTCTGGGGTTTGTCTTCTTCCCTGGTGGTGTCATGATGACATTCACTGGAAGATTCTCAAGACAGCTTTTGGGAACCCACATCTTCTTCATAGGTGGTCCATTCCTGCAGTTAGTACCAATATACCTGGCAAACACTTCACCATTCTGATTTTTGAACAGTTTATAGTTTGCATCAAAGGATTCATCAATGATAATAGGATTAGCACAGGTAAAGCCAGATAAAGTGGATGGATCCACTGAAGGTTCCTTTGCAGCAACCCATGTGGTTTTGGGATACTGCTCAGGCTTCCAGTAGGAACCATCAGCATTCATTTTCCTCTCGAACCCAACACCCTCTTTCCTAGGGTTTCGGTTCAGAATCTGCTTTTTGAGGACATCGCAAAGTGTCTGATGTCCTTTCAGACTTTTATACATCCCTGTTTCAAGCAATGTCTTCAACCTAGCATTTTCATCAGCAATAGTAGTGGTATCCTCAATAGAGGGGTTAGCTACCACATCAGTAGTTGAAGACAAAGCAATAGTAGCAGCAGTGGAACATTCAGCAACAGAGGTAGCGTTATCACGCTCAATGCATTTCAGACATGGTGGTTCAAATCCATCCTGAGCGGAACTGATCTATTGAGCCTGAAATGACTCATTCTCTTTTTGAAGATCTTCATGAGCCGCTTTCAATATCTCAAGCTCTTGCTTCCTTTGAAGATAATCATAGGAGAGCTTTTCATAAGTGGTTGAGAGCGTCTCATGAAGACTTTCAAGTTCTTGGTACTTAGCATGAAGATTTTTTATGTCTTCAACTAAGGACTGTGAACGTGTCATTTCCGCGTCCAACAGGTCATCGCTTTTGTCTAACAGTTTTTGAGTATGTTCCATAGCCCTTTGTTGTTCAGTAGCAATTTTAGCAAGTGTTTTGTAGCTGGGTTTGGATTCACAATCAGAGTCATCTTCACTTGATGTTTGAAAGTAAGCATCACGTGATTTTACCTTGGCACCACGTGCCATGAAGCAGTAGGTGGGAGCAGGATCATCCATGTCATCAGCTTCAGCGTTGGTGTGGAAGTCATTGTCTTCAGTGTTGAAGATGGACTTGGCAACATAGGCTGTGGCTAGAGCCAGACTTGCAACGCCAGGGTCGGACTCTTCTCCAGACTCCACCTCCGCCTCCTCAGAAGCAGACTCCTCCTCTGAATCCATTTCCTTGCCAACAAAAGCACGAGCCTTGCCAGATGAGCTCTTCTTATGTGATGAAGATCTTGATGAGGACTTAGAAGAAGACTTTGAAGATTTCTTCTTCTTCTTGTCATCAGAATCATATTCCTTGCTCTTCTTCTTCTTCTTCTCATTGTCCCATTGTGGACACTCAGAGATATAGTGTCCAGGTTTCTTGCACTTGTGACATGTTCTCTTCTTGTTGTCATGAGTGGAAGCTTCATCATTTCTTGAGCTAGATCGTGAAGACTTTCTGAAGCCCTTCTTCTTGGTGAACTTCTGGAACTTCTTCACAAGCATGGCAAGTTCCTTTCCAATGTCTTCAGGATCATCAGAACCGCAGTCAGATTCTTCTTCAGATGAGGAAACAACTTTTGCCTTCAAAGCGCGAGTTCGGCCATAATTGGGACCATAGATATCTCTTTTCTCAGAAAGCTGGAACTCATGTGTGTTGAGCCTCTCAAGTATATCAGACGGATCGAGTGTCTTGAAGTCAGGGCGTTCTTGTATCATGAGGGCAAGGGTGTCAAAGGAGCTGTCAAGTGATCTCAGTAGTGTCTTGACGATTTCATGCTTGGTAATCTCAGTGGCGCCAAGAGCCCGAAGCTCATTTGTGATGTCGGTGAGGCGATCAAACGTGAGCTGGACATTTTCATTGTCGTTTCTCTTGAAGCGGTTGAACAGGTTGCGATGAACACTGATCCTTTGGTCTCTCTGTGTAGAGACGCCTTTGTTGACCTTGGATAGCCAGTCCCAGACTAGCTTTGACGTTTCCAGAGCACTCACACGGCCATACTGTCCTTTGGTCAGATGACCACAGATGATGTTCTTTGCAGTGGAGTCCAGTTGAATGAACTTCTTGACATCAGTAGGGGTGACACCTTCACCAGTTTTGGGAACGCTGTTCTTGACGACATACCAGAGGTCGACATCAATGGCTTCAAGATGCATGCACATCTTATTCTTCCAGTAGGGATATTCAGTACCGTCGAACACGGGACAAGCAGCGAGACTTTGATTATCCCTGCAGTCGACATAGCTAAACTCCAGGTGGTTAAACCGAATCACACAGAACAAGGGAGTACCTTGCTCTGATACCAATTGAAAGTGCTAGTTATCGACTAGGAGGGGGGTGAATAGGCGATTTTTATCAAAGTCTTCAAAACATGGAAGTTTCGAAGACAAACAATAGAAATGACCTAATTGATATGCAGCGGAAGATAAAATACAACAAGCAAGCCATAGTCTAGTATGCAATAATGTGAAAGTACAGAGACTAATAGCAGCTTGGTAGTAAGGATCAGGATGGAAGATAGTATGAAGCCAATCAACAATAACAGTCAAGCAATGAAGTCAAACAGATATGACAAACAGGCAATGACTTCACGAAGACAATCTTAAGGTAAAGGGAGTTAGATGATAGAACCAGTCACTTGTTAAAGATACAGGATTTGTTGGACCAGTTCCAGTTGCTATGACAACTGCACATCTGGTTAGGGAGGCTGAGATTCAACTCAGAAGACCGCGTCTTCACCTTATTCCCCTTGAGCTAAGGACACACAGTCCTCGCCCAATCACTCTGGTAAGTCTTCAAGGTAGACTTCCGAACCTTCACAGACTTCGTTCACCGGCGATCCACAATGACTCTTGGATACTCAGAATGTGACGCCTAACCGGCTAGAGGATACACAGTCCTCAAGTGTAATAAGTCTTCAGGTCACATAGACAGAAAGACTTCAGTGATGCCTAACACTCTTTGGCTCTGGGTGTTTGGGCTTTGTCCTCGCAAGGATTTCTCTCTCTCAAAGGCTTCGAGGTGGGTTGCTCTCAAACGACAAAAGCTGCAAACTAACTCTGAGCAGCCACCAATTTATGGTGTAGGGGGTGGGCTATTTATAGCCACAAGGCAACCCGACCTGATATGTCCGAAATGACCCTAGGTCACTAAGGAACTGACACGTGTTCCAATGGTCAGATTTCAAACACACACGACAACTTTACTTGGGCTACTAGCAAAGCTGACTCATCCAGCTCTGGATAAGATTTTCTCTCATTGTCTTCGCTCGAAGATATAGGATTTGGGTTGAGCATCACTTCAGTGAATCTGACTTTGTTCACTTGGACCCCACTTAACAGTACGGTGGTTCCTATGACTCAACAAAGAATAAAAGGAAACAACGAAACAACACAGTCTTCGCGCTCCATAGTCTTCACTCATTGTCTTCTCATGTCATAGTCTTCAATGTGAATATCTTCACACACCACTATTGTCGTCAATATCTTCATACATTTTTAGGGGTCATCTCCGGTAGGTAAACCGAATCAATGAGGGACACTACCTGCGTTATCCTGCAATTCTCACAAACGCATTAGTCCCTCAACCAACTTTGTCGTCAATACTCCAAAACCAACTAGGGGTGGCACTAGATGCACTTACAGATCCATGTCTTCGGATCCCTGTTGTAGCCACGAATGTGAAGAGTAGCATAGAACTGCAGTAGAAGTTCTTCTTTCCAGTGTTCTTTGGTAGTGATAAATGGCAGAAGACCAGCATCCCGAAAGCAGTCCAGTGCTTATTCAAGACAGGGCAGCATAGCATCAGCTTCACAATCAAGACGCATGTGAGGAAAGATTCTCTCTTGGTTGTAGAGGATACAGGAGTAGTAGCTGCGCTGTTGATGGCTCCAAAAGCAATCAGAAGAGATCTTTGGCTTTGAGTATGGGTTCTTGGCACTGTCAAAGAAGGTATTGTGTGCTCTGAAGCTGGTGACGCTGAAAGATCCTGGTAATGTAGCAACACCTGGAAGCCTTGGCAGCCTAGGCTTTGGCTTCTGAACTTGTGGTCACTGCTCCACATGATAGTCATATTGTGGTCCGGGAGCTATGAGAGGAACCAAAATGGGCCATCTCACTGTGACAAGCTGGCCGCGATCGTAGGCCTATTCAATTGTGTGAGGCCTTGGTGGTGGTACAGGGGCTTCAACATTCACAGTGGCTTCAGGCACCACATTAGCTTCAGGATCCACATTTCCTTCGGCCATGACAATGTCATTGGCGTCAGTAGCAGTGTTTGTGGCAGCCTAAGTGTTTTCAACCTCCGTTCATTGCAGAACAGGAGGGTCTGGCACAATCACATTGTCCTCGAGAATGACTTGGTTTGTAACTCTTTCTCTTTCTTCTCTTCTTTCTTCTTCTTCGGCTGATGCGGCCGGAATGTCTTCAGCAGCTTTAGCTTCAGACGCTTGAACCGTCATAGAAGGATTCTCTTCAGGGAACACTTGACGTGCCATTGAGCTGGATTGTTGTGAATCTTCTCCTGGGATGGTGGACATGGAGACAGATGGCCTGAGACCTTTGGGAAGCCTGTGAAACACTAGCGACGCCTTTGGAGATGGAGTGGTCTCCATGTAGTTGTCGTCATCAAGTACCGGATTGGTAACTTGAGCTAGTGGAGTATGGGTGTATCATCTTGAACTGGGGTTTCTTCTTGTGGGCGCTCAGCCCAGGAATCATCTTGAGCAACTGGCATCAATGGACGACCAATGTTGATGTATTCCCTGCTTGTTGGAGCAGGTGATGATACCAACTGGTGCTCGAGCTGAGGAAGGACTTCATCATCAACTACATTGTCTTCATGGCCAATATCTTCAACTGCATTGGGGTCAATAGCTGGAACTTCTTCTGATACTAGCGCCTCTGTGGAAGTAGGCTCATGGACAACGAGACGGCGCTCGTGATTTGCAGAGGCAGGATATGCAACAGAAATGGGATCAACAACAAGAGGCTTAGAGGCAGCAGCACAACTTTTCTTTGAAGACTTAGATCCCTTAGTCTTTAGCTTTTTCTTGGAAGGGGCATCATCAGATGCATCCTTGTGCTTGCGCTTCTTGGCTTCGGCTTCAGTTGCCCTTGTCTTCTTTAGCTCTAAAGCTGCTGAGGTGACCTTAGGCTTCCAGCATGTCATGCTGGCAGGGAAGACAATGCGAGGTTCTTCCTGCCTTGGTGCTTCAGTTTGTGTCACAGCAGGCTTCTTTTGTTTGGCAGCCATCCTGGGATCAATGGCAGGGTGCCCAAGAGCTTTGCGCTTCTCAGCTTCATTGTGTGCTTGAACACATTTCTGTGTGAAGTACTTAATGTGCTCTTGTGAGCCTTTAGCCTCATTGCGCTTCTTGTGAAACTCTTCCTTGAGGTCATGCATCATTTTCTTGAAGATTTGAACATCTGCCACGCTGAGCTTGGCCATGTTCTTCTTGAAGTGAGCCTTCTCATAATTAATTTTGTTCTTGAGCTCAACAATCTTCTGTGCCAAGGCCAACTCACTAGCAATGGCTCCATGGAATGTGATGCTGATGTCCACCGGAAGCTGAAGATCATCAATGCTAATGCTCTGGTCGTTGAACCACTCATCAATGAAGTTGTTAAGAATGTCAACATCAAAGAGGGGCATATCATTGAAGATTTCCGCCTCTTGCTTTCTCTTGATTAGCATCTCAAGGGCATCATCACCGAGATCTTCATCACTGGACAGATCAACGGTATCATCCTTGTTGCACCGAACAACAAAAGGGGTGAGGGGTTGCCTAGTGGCCTTCTTGGGCAATGGCTTCTTGGTCCTCTTGGAGACACGAGATAAATCTTCGGACTGCACACTGGATTCAGGCGGTGCAGCATTCAGAGACTTCCTGGTTGAAGCTTTTGGTGAAGCAGATGGCTTTCAAGGTTTTGCCTTCTTCTTTTTCTCCTTTGGTGGAGAAGGAGCATCATCAGTATCAGCTTCTTCAGCAGGTTGCACCACAGAAGCTCTCTAGGCAGCAATATGAGACCGAAGCCCGTCAAAATTGGCGAAGGGGCCAATTCTGTTCTCATTTGCTTCACGGGTCCCATCTGGTCTTGGAGCGGAGGGGACAAGGTTGAAGTTGAGGCCAAACTCCTTTTGGTTCTTGACAGCTAAATCTTTTGCAAACTGATAGTTGTGCTTGAAAAGATTGTCTTCACGACACCATAAGAGAGAAGATGGGTCGGCATTTTCAGGCTGTGGTCGTCTGGCCATACAAGGATAGAAGCGTTGTTCAATAGCTTCAGCCTTGCTCTTTGGCACCATGCCGCGGTACAGACAGTCACCCCATGGGCGCTTGATGGCATTCTTTTCAACATATTCAGGTGTTACTAAAAGGGCTAGTTATCGACTAGAGGGGGGGTCAATAGGCAATTTTTATGAAAGTCTTCAAAACATGGGAGTTTCGAAGACAAACAATAGGAATGACGCTATTCGTATGCAGCGCAAGGTAGACTACACTACACAAGCTATAGTCAAGTATTCAATGAAGTGAAAGCACGAAGACTATCAGCAGCTAGGTAGTAAGGATCAAGATGGAAGATAGAATGAAGCCAATCAGATCAAGTAGTCACATAGTGAAGTCAAATAGATAATGCGAGTAGGCAATGACTTCACGAAGACAAACTGTAAGTAAAGAGAAGTGCGAGATAGAACCAGTCGCTTGGAGGAGACAGAGATTTGTTCGACCAGTTCATGTTGCTGTGACAACTGTATGTCTGGTTAGGGAGGCTAAGATTCAAATCAGAAGACCGCGTCTTCACCTTATTCCCCTTGAGCTAAGGACACCTAGTCCCCGCCCAATCACTCAGGTAAGTCTTCAAGGTAGACTTCCAAACCTTCACACACTTTGTTCACCGGCAACCCACAATGACTCTTGGATGCTCAAAACGTGACGCCTAACCGGCTGGAGGATTCACAGTTCTCAAGTGTAACAAGTCTTCAGATCATGCGGACAGAAAGAATTCAGTGATGCCAACCACTCTTTGGGCTCTGGGTGGTTCGGGCTTTGTCCTTGCAAGGATTCTCTCTCAAAAGCTTCGGAGGTGGGTTGCTCTCAAATGACAAAATCCATGTACTAACTCTGAGCAGCAACCAATTTATGGTGTAGGGGGTGGGCTACTTATAGCCACTAGGCAACCCGACCTGATTTTTCTGAAATGACCCTGGGTCACTAAGGAACTGACTGTGTTCCAACGGTCAGATTTCAAACACACATGGCAGCTTGACTTGGGCTACAAGTAAAGCTAACTCATCCGACTCTGGATAAGATTTGCTCTCATTGTCTTCACTCGAAGACATAGGATTTGGTTGAGCATCACTTCAGTCACTCTGACTTTGTTCACTTGGACCCCACTTAACAGTGCGGTGGTTCCTATGACTCAACAAAGAAGAAAAGGAAACAACAAAACAGCTACCATTGTCTTCGCGCTCGATAGTCTTCATGCGATATCTTCTCATGTCATAGTCTTCAACGTGAATAGCTTCACAGACCACCATTGTCTTCATTGTCTTCACACATTTTTAGGGGTCATCTCCGGTAGGTAAACCGAATCAATGAGGGACTACTACCCGTGTTATCCTGCAATTCTCACAAACACATTAGTCCCTCAACCAGGTTTGTCGTCAATACTCCAAAACCAACTAGGGGTGGCACTAGATGCACTTACAATCTCCCCCTTTTTGGTGATTGATGACAAACTGGTTGAAGTTTTCAACGGGGATAAAAGTATGTGAAATTGTAACGGATTAAGATATTGTCTTCATTGATAGCGAAAAGGCTCCCCCTAAAGATGTGCATATAACTATTTTGCATTGGAATGCAAATGCACATGGCAGGTTGTACTTGTGGAGATCCTCTTCACCATATGAAGGCAATACATCATGCATGAACAGATATACAAGAATAATGACATGCATAATGACAAATGGACGTCTGCGGAATGGCTTCATGCGAGATTTATCATCGCATCACAGAATAGCAGAAAAAGTAGCAGACGACCATCAGGTTTAAGTGTTACAACTCAAAGAACCAAATGTATCAAAAGTGAGAGTTGTAAACACTTGTCAAAAGTATAGCAACCACCCATATGGACCCGCTTGAAGACTATCAACATATGCTTCTCCCCCTTTTGTCAGTAATGACCAAAAAGGTTTGAAGACATAGTCTCTACTCGTTCCCATGAGGAGTAGGTGAGGCAGCAGGGTTGTCATTGTGGTTTGGTGGTGCAGACGAACTTGGTGCAGTGACAACGCGCGCCGAAGTTGGAGGTGGTGAAGTAGCATCATCATCGTCATAAAGAACTCTGGCATTTACAGTTGCCGCGGAGGAGGAATAGTCAGAATCTTCAAGAGATGGAGTTCGTCTTAGGACAACATTCCTAGGAGGAGTTGTATCGAACTTGTATCTCTCTGTGAAGCCATCGTCTTGAAGATCAGCTTCAACACTGAGCAGTGTCAAACTCTTCCATGCCCTCCGACTGGTTTCATGAGTGACAAATGCATTCTTGATGGCAAGGTTGCGAATGCGATTGATATCCATCAAGAGGCTTTGCATCTGACGCTTTTGCCAGTAATGATGCTTATCGTGTTTCTGATGCAAGGCCACAAGAAGCTCTCGGTCATTGAGCACACGAGATCTCTTCCAAGGCCGTGGAGCAATAGTGCTTTCAGTGGCTTCAGTACGAGCACGGCGAGTATTGCCAGCCAGCGGATAAACACGAGCAGCAGCTTGAACTCCTTCAACATTCTGAGAGAAACTCTGTCGATCGACATTGTGAAGATATATTGCCTCCTTGGCAGGCTCTGGGTATATGGCTTCGGCTGACATATCAACCTCTGCAGGAATATGAGATGGTTGCACGCAGTGGGCTCATAGTTAACAGCGGAGTGAAGCTTGATCAGACGTATTACCCATGGAGCATAGAATTTCAGTCCAAATATGTCTGAGCCAGATGCAACAAATTGACAAATGAAGAAATCTTGAGCATTGAAGCTTATGCCATTGAGAATATAGAAGACCAATGTCTTCATTGCACCTTCAAGCTTTGCTGAGGAAGAATGTACTTTGATGGGCCATAGAGTTTTCCTGATAATGTGATAGATGGTGCGGGGCAGATACTCTAGGTCATCAACAAAGAATTCCTTGGGATATTCAGCATCCTGCGGTAGTGGCTTCATCGTACTCAGCATTTGGCTCATATTGGGCTCTGGCTTCTAGAAGATGCTTTCCAATGCATTGCGGTGAAGATGACAACCAGGTTCATATAGTTCACCTGGAGTGGACAGGCCTGTAAGCTCAATGAGATCAAGAGCTTTGGCTTCATGATGTACATTGCCTGTCATCCACTCAAGGACCCATGTCTTCAGATCCCTGTTGTGGCCGCGAATATGGAGAGTTGCATAGAGTTGCAGCAGAAGCTCTTCATTCCAATTCTCCTTATTAGTGACAAACTGGAGAAGGCCTGCATCTCTGAAACAGTCAAGTGCTTCTTCTAAGCAGGGCAGGCCAGCAATGGCTTCGCAGTCCAGACGCATATGGGGAAATATGCGCCCTTAATTGTATAGAACACAAGAGTAATAGTTGCGCTGCTGATAACTCCAGAACCAATCAGATGATATTCTTGGCTTGGAGTATGGTTCTTGGATCTATCAAAGAAGGTGTGTGTGCAATAAAGCCATTGACATTGAATGATCCTGGTGCAGATGCAGTACCTAGGAACCTTGGCAACCTTGGCTTTGGCTTCTAAACCTGAGGCATGTTCTCCACATGATAATCAAACTGTGGTCCGGGAGCAGGCGGAGGAACTAGAATTGGCCATCTTACAGTGACCAGCTCGCCTTGATAGAATGCTTGCTCAATGGTATGAGGCCTTGGAGGTGGTACAGGAGCAGAGGCATTTGCAGTGGCGTCAGGCTGCACATTAGTTGCAGGTGCATCATTGGATTCATGCACAGTGTTGACCGTAGGCGCCACATTAGCTTTAGCCATGACAACATCATTGGCGTCAGTAGTGTTGTTGGTGGCTGCCTCAGGATTTTCAACCTCCACTTGAGTAGCTGGAGAGTCGGGCACAGACATGTTCTCCTTGAGAACAACTTCTTGGTTGGTAGGGGGTGTAGCAACACGTTCTTGTTCTTGTCATTCATCAGCTGATGCAGCCGGTATGTCTTCAGCAGCATTGGCTTCTGACACAGGAACCGTCACAGAAGGATTTTCTTTAGCGAACGCTTGACGTGCCATTGAGCTGGATTGGAGTGAATCTTCTTCTGTGATGGTTGTCATGGAGACCGATGGCCTTAGGCCTTTGCGAAGGCGTTGGAACACGGGCGACGCATTTGGTGATGGTGTGGTCTCCATGTAATTGTCGTCATTCACCATTGGGCTAGTGACTTGCGCTTCTAGAGGACGGGGTGTACTTGGTGAGTCTTGACTTGGAGTTGCTGGTTGGCGGCGATCAGCCCATGAGTCATCCTGAGAGATTGGCGTGAAAGGACGACCAATACTGATGACTTTGCTGTTCGTGAGAACAGGCGATGATACCGTTTGGCGCTTGATCTGAGGAAGGACTTCATCATCATGTACATTGTCTTGGGGACCAATGTCTTCAGTCGTGATGGGGTCAACGACTGGAACTTCTGCAGCTTCAGGAGCCTCTGTGGAAGCAGGCTCGTGAACTATCAACTGACGTTCTTGGTTTTCGGATGCAGGACGAGCAAAAGAGAGGGGCTCGACAACGAGGGGCTCTTTGGGAGCAGCCCGAGCTTTCTTCTTGATCTTTCTCTTCTTGGGCAATGGAGTATCATCGGCGGTGTTCTTGAACTTGCGCTTACTGGCTTCGGCTTCAGCTGCCCTGGTTTTCTTTAGTTCTGAAGCCACTGTGGGGACCTTAGGCTTCGAGCCTGTCATGCTGGCAAGAAAGACAATGTGAGGTTCTTCTCGCCTTGATGCTTTAGATGGGGCCACAGTAGACTTCTTGTTCTTGGCAGACAGCTTGGGGTCAATGCCTGGACGCCCAAGTGCATTGCGCTTCTCAGCTTCATTGTAAGCTTGAACACACTTAGCAGCGAGGTTTTTCATCCGCTCCCGAGAAACTTTGGCTTCTTCACGTTTCTTGTGAAATGCCTCCTTGAGGTCATTCATCATCAACTTGAATTTTTCAACATCAAAGAGGGGCACATTTTTCAACATCAGCCACACTGAGCTTGGCCATGTGCTTCTTGAACTGTTCTTTCTCATAGTCAATTTTGTTTTTCAATTCGACAATCTTCTGAGCCAGAGCCAGCTCAGGAGCAATGGCGCCTTGAAAGGGGACGCTGATGCAAATTGGGAGCTGAAGATCATCAAAATTGAGATCTGGGTTGTCAAACCACTCATCAATGAAATTGTCCAGAATGTTCACATCAAAGAGGGGCACATTATTGAAGATCTCCACCTCTTGCTTGCTCTTAATAAGCTGCTCAAGAGCGTCATCACCAAACTCATCATCTATTGACAATGGCTTCAGTGTCGTTCCTTAGAACGGTAGCTGGTGTCAGTGCTTGACTAGTACTCTGAACATTTTTGTTCTAGGGTTTCTCTTTCCTCTTGGAGACACGAGATTGATCTTGAGAATAACTTGGTGCAGGAGGAGCAGTTGCTAGTGGCTTCACTCGTGAAGCTTTTGGTGCAGTAGTAGGTTTTGAAGCCTTAGACTTCTTTTGCTTCTGCGACTTAGGAGGAACTGGAGCTTCATCAGAATCTGCATCATCAGCAGAGTGATCCACATTTGCACCTTGGACGGCAATGTGTGTGAGGAGGCCTTCTAAGTTGTAGAAAGGGCCGATTATGTTTCCATTGGCTTCATGGGTGCCATCTTCCTAAGGAGCAGAAGGACCTGGGTTGAAGTCAAGTCCAAATGCCTTCTTGTTCTTCACAGCAGAATCTTTGGCAAACTGGAAGTTGCGTTTGAATAGATTGTCTTCACGACACCACAACACAGAAGAAGGGTCGGCATTCTCTGGTTGTGGGCCGCGTACCATGCACGGATAGAAGTCTTGTTTAATGGCTTTAGACCGGGACTGTGGTTGAAGATTTTTGTATAATATATCCCCCAGGGCTGCTTGATGGCATTCTTCTTAGCACACTCAGCCGTGACAAATCTGTACTTGAACCACTCTTCAGCCCAATATCTTTGAATCCATTGGATTCGAGTTTTGCATTCACCATAGGTTTCTTCAGGGTATGTCTTGTATATTTCATGCAGATCTGGTGGCAAGTCCTTGGATGTATTCCCATGGCGTTGTCTGCCACCCTTTCTAGCTAACTTTTCAGTAGCCATGAAGCTTAAACTGAATGGCTTCAGAACGTGCAAAGGCTTCCGACGACTGGTCAGACAAGAACTGGCTTCAGGAGAATTTATGTGACTCTGTAAGAATTTTGCAAATGAATGCATACTATGAGAACCAAGGGATTCTTCCACGGACATTTACCTGTGACAGCATTAGAGGTGCGAAGGAAGGGGAAGAGGTCATATGCATTCTCAGAAGATTTTGAAGATAAATCAGTTTGAAGACATTGACCTCATAACGCGAAGACATTCACTTATTTGTTGTGAGTTGGTTCCAGATTTGTACGAAACCAAGAATAAGTACAAGTGAGGAATCTAACTTGTAGAGAAGCATAAGTGAATAGACTAGACATAATATGAGATGCAGAATGGGATAGATTCAACTTGGAAGTGTAGAAACCACTTTTGATAAAGAAGGATGAATCTATTAGATTGAAAAGATGGTAAAAAGTAGGTTTTAATTACCACACGAAGAACTACTAGACGGAGCGAAGTTGGAGGCCGAGCAGTTCGATCTCCCGTTCCCTAACTTGCCGACGGAAGACTCCTACGGCGGCGGCGGAGAAGACGAGGTCCTCGGTCGGCGTGAGGACAACATCGGTGATGTTGCGGCAGCTAAGCGCTTCGTCGCCGGTGTCGTCAAGAGCTAGCGGTGGCGCTAGGGTTTGCGAGAGGTGGCAAGGTGGAAGAAAGATTTTGACTGTGATGACATGGGTATATATAAGGAAAGGGGCAGCACAACGCAATTACGCAGGTGCCCCTGGCGGTTCACATCTGAAGGGCACGTGGCAAGCATGCAACAGCTTGGAAGTTGTTCCATGTTCCCATGCATGCCTGGATTGTCGGGGTGGTCGTTCCGAATTCTTCGGATTTCAAGCAATAAAGATATAGCATTAAAAGCAGATATAAATGTTTGTCAGATTGACTTCAGCTGACAAGGTCTCAGTGAAGACAATCGACAGTTTTCAACAGAATGCATATGATTTGGACAGATAGAGTTGAGGTATAAGCATAGATAGGTTAGGGTCCGATCACATTCACTTAGATCAAAAGATTCAGCAAGAAGCCATAGCTATAAGTGAATGTTGTAGAGGACATAACACAAATATGTATATAATCAGTATAAGACCAAATCAACAAGATGAAGATAAATCAAATATGAACTCAATGTCAAGGCTGAAGACAAATCAAGTATGAAGAGTTTGAAATCATAACACCAAGAGAAACACTTCAAACAAAAGTTTGGTGGTGGCGTTACCCACCGTAGAGGAAGTATTAGAACCAGACACGGTGCACAATTATCGTGGTGCTCCGAAGTCAAATTCCACATTAGTTTATTCGCACTTAGAGTGTATGTCTTCATTGATTGAAGATATGCATTACTTTGTGTGTTGCACATCTAAGTCATCAAAATGCATAAGTGTTATGATGTGTGTCCAATCACAGGACCTTTGAGGATTCCAAGATATTTAGCTCACACCGCAACTTCCAAAACCTTTTCTCATCCAAGGGCTTTGTGAAGATATCAGCCAATTGCTCTTCAGTGTTGTCGTGAATGATATCAATATCTTCCTTCATGACATGATCTCTGAGAAAGTGATGACGGATCTCAATGTGCTTTGTCTTCGAGTGCCGAACTGGGTTGTTGGCAATCTTGATGGTTCTTTCATTATCACAGTAGAGTGGCACATTCTTCAGGTGAATGCCATAGTCCTTGAGAGTTTGCTTCATCCAAAGAAGCTGAGCACAGCAAGATCCAGCAGCAATGTATTTAGATTCAGCAGTGGAGAGCACTACAAAAAAATTACACTTCCGTGATGATACGTGTTTGTCAAAGTAGGTCGCGTTTTTGGTCATGCATGTACATCCATGACAAATTTATGACAGAATCAAGATAGTCATACATGTGCTGTCGTAGAAGTGTTCCATGACATTACCAAAATTATCATCACGGAAGTGTCCACTTCCATGACGATAAATCGTGCGTCACAGAAGTGCTTTCGTCAAGGGTGACCGACACGTGGCATCCACCGTAACGGAACACTGTTAAGCTATCGGGTCGGATTTTGGATCCGATAACCCGTTAACATCCACGACCAATGCCGATTTCCCACATGTAAAATTCTCATTGGCTGACGGATCCACGTGTCAGCTCCGCGTTGGCACAGGTGTCACTCATCCAACGGTCGAGATGGGCCTATGATATGTTGACACGTGGACCGGCCCAAAAATGGCCCACAAAGTTTAAATGGGCCGGCCCAACCGAAGGCCCATAAGATTTAGCGGACCATAATGGGCCGGCCCAGCTAAAGGCCCACAAAATTTAGCGGACCATAATGGGCCGGCCCAGCTAAAGGCCCACATGATTTTGCAGACCACAATGGGCCAGCCCAGCTAAAGGCCCACAAGATTCTGCAGACCATAATGGGCCGGCCCAGCTAAAGGCCCAACATTCTCTGTCAAATCGGCCTGTCAACGGCCTGGTCTAAACTTGTCATCAATGCGGCCCATGGTCACTTCTGGTCCGTTAACGGTCCGCTAAGTAATTGGGCCGAATTACGACCCAGTGTATTTCCGGCATGTTAAAGGTCTGGCTTCATTTGGGCCCATTTACAGGCCATCAAAACTTTTGGCCCATAAACGACCGTGAAGGATTTGGGTCATATTCGGCCATGTCTGTCATTCGGCCTGTTAGAGGCCCACTATAGATTTGGGCCACTTTTGGCCTATTGTCATTTTCGGCCTGTTAACGCTGGACGTAAACCATGGGCCATATGTGTCCCAACGTCATATCGGGCCCATTAACGGCCCATATAAAAATGACGATAATCTAGCCCGACCGAAGTTCCGGCCTGTTAAAGGCCCATGTATTAGGTCGGCGCATTTACGGCCCATCCGAATTTCGGCCTATCAAATATACGCATCGTAAATGGGCCACCATTTCGGCCTGCTAAGTCCAGTGGGTTATTTGGCACAATCAGGGCCCAATCTCACTTTCGGTCTATTAAAGGCCCATGTTTTTTATGGGCTCGAGATATTTACACCTGTAAACGGCCTATTTTTACTGAGGGCCCAAATTATGTTTATGCCTGTTAAAGGCCCACTATGGGCACAAGCCTACCAGAAAAATTTGAAAGCTTATGCTAATGTAAGCCCAGATATTTTTAGTGGGCTACATGCCAATTTCGGCCCGTAATCGTTTTTAGCCCAATTGGAATGGGCCCGACGAATGTTGGCATGTTGGGCCCTTACGAAGCTTTCGGCCGAATACATTACTAAGATAAACCTACACTATACAAAAATAGCGTCGTAATTACTACAGCCTGTGGCAGCATCATAAATGTTGTATCACAACAAAATAAATTCCAATCATACAACAAAAGGCCTGTTGGCATAAAGTTTACAGTCCTTCCAGATAAAAGCACCATCAGATGTATAGAAGCACAGATCATTTGACCTGAGTGCTAATGTTTCAGGCTGTAGAATCTGATGGAGCAGCACAATCTCCACCTTTTTTCCGCCATTGCTCTTCAATAATGAAGCGAATGTCTGATAGTCTGGTTTCAAAACCATTCATATCTTGACGACATTTCTCAACTGTAAGTGCATCTAGTGCCACCCCTAGTTGGTTTTGGAGTATTGACAACAAAGTTGGTTGAGGGACTAATGCGTTTGTGAGAATTGCAGGATAACGCATGTAGTGTCCCTCATTGATTCGGTTTACCTACCGGAGATGACCCCTAAAAATGTATGAAGACATTGAAGACAATGGTGGTATGAGAAGATATTCATATTGAAGACTATGACATGAGAAGACATTGCTTGAAGACTATGGAACGCGAAGACTATGTGGTTTCGTTGTTTCCTTTTCTTCTTTGTTGAGTCATAGGAACCACCGTACTGTTAAGTGGGGTCCAAGTGAACTAAGTCAGAGTGACTGAAGTGATGCTCAACCCAAATCCTATGTCTTCGAGCGAAGACAATGAGACCAAATCTTATCCAGAGCTGGATGAGTAAGCTTTGCTTGTAGCCCAAGTAAAGTTGCCGCGTGTGTTTGAAATCTGACCGTTGGAACACGTGTCAGTTCCTTAGTGACCTAGGGTCATTTCGGACAAATCAGGTCGGGTTGCCTTGTGGCTATAAATAGCCCACCCCCTACACCATAAATTGGTGGCTGCTCAGAGTTACTTTACGGCTTTTGTCGTTTTGAGAGAAACCCACCTCGAAGTCTTTGAGAGAGAAATCCTTGCGAGGACAAAGCCCAAACACCCAGAGCCAAACAGTGTTAGGCATCACTGAAGTCTTTCTGTCTCTGTGACCTGAAGACTTATTACACTTGAGGACTGTGTATCCTCCAGCCGGTTAGGCGTCGCGTTCTGAGCATCCAAGAGTCATTGTGGATTGCCGGGTGAACAAAGTCTATGAAGGTTTGGAAGTCTACCTTGAAGATTTACCAGAGTGATTGGGCAAGAACTGGGTGTCCTTAGCTCAAGGGGAATAAGGTGAAGGCACGATCTTCTGAGTTAAATCTCAGCCTCCCTAACCAGACGTGCAGTTGTCACAGCAACTGGAACTGGTCCAACAAATCCTGTGTCTTCAACAAGTGACTGGTTCTATCTCTTCCCTCCTTTACTTTGAGTTTGTATTCGTGAAGTCATTGCTTATCTGTCTTATCTGATTGACTTCATTGCTTGACTACTATTGTTGATTGTCTTCATACTATCTTCCATCCTGATCCTACTACCTAGCTGCTATTAGTCTTCGTACGTTAACGCTATTGCATACTTGACTATGGCTTGCTTGTTGTAGTTTATCTTCCGCTGCATATCAATTAGGTCATTTCTATTGTTTGTCTTCGAAACTTCCATGTTTTGAAGACTTAGATAAAATCGCCTATTCAGCCCCCCCCTCTAGTCGGTAACTAGCACTTTCAATTGGTATCAGAGCAAGGTACTCCCTTGTTCTGTGTGATTCGGTTTAACCACCTGGAGTTCAGCTATGTCGACTGCAGGATTGAGGAATGTATCTTGCCCCAGCTTTGACGGTCATGAGTATCCTCGGTGGAAAGCCATGATGAAGAAGCGACTCATGGCTATGGACAGCAAACTATGGACCGTCACCGAGATTGGTCTTACCGATCTATGCAAGATGGCGGAGGCTGATGACATTCGCAAGTACACTCTACTGAACCTCACAGCGAAGGATGTCATCTGCTCCTGCCTGTCCCGAAATCAGTTTAGGAACGTCATGCACCTCAATCACGCGAAGCTAATCTGGGACCGGCTTTCTGAGGTCTATGAAAGTCATCTTAATCGTCATGATCCTTGGCTTGATGACTACAAGGAGTCTCTTAAAGAGATGACATTTCCTCCTGAACCGTCTTCATCTTCACCATGCCTCATGGCAGGGGGTGCTAAGGTAACTGAATGCTATCTTTCTGAAACTAGTGATGATGAATCAGGTGATGAATTTGGCCCCAGCTATGTCAAACTTGCTTCCCTTGCCACTAAACAACAAAGAGCTTTGGAAAAGATTCAAAACATGCTTAGTAAGAGCGATGATATGTTGGGCGAAGAAATGGATCAGTCAAAAGCTTTGGCTGAGAGTCTTGAGAGACTTCATTCTAAGTTTGACGCCCTTCAAGATCAACATAATGCTCTCTTGTCTGATCATGAGAAACTTTCTTCTAAATGTCTTCAAAGAGAGCAAGATCTTGAAAAGATAAGGGTGGATTATGAAGATCTTCTGAGGGAGCACGATTCATTACTTGCTCAACAAATCAGCGTTGCTCAGGATGAACTTGAACCACCATGTCTAAAATGCATTGGGCGTGATAACACTGCTTCTGTTGCTGAATGTTCGACTGCTGCTACTGTTGCTCTGTCTTCAACTTCTGATGTGGTAACTAACCCCTCATCTGAGGATACCACTGCTATTGTTGATGAAAATGCTAGGTTGAAGACCTTGCTTGAAACAGGGATGTATAAAAGTCTGAAAGGGCATCAGACACTTTGTGATGTCCTCAAAAAGCAGACTCTAAACCGAAACCCTAGGAAAGAGGGAGTTGGGTTCGAGTGGAAAATGAATGCTGATGGTTCCTACTGGAAGCCTGAGCAGTATCCCAAAACCACATGGGTTGCTGCAAAGGAACCTTCAGTGGATCCATCCACTTTATCTGGATTTACCTGTGCTAATCCTATTATAATTGATGAATCCTTTGATGCAAACTATAAACTGTTCATAAATCAGAATGGTGAAGTGTTTGCCATGTATATTGGTACTAACTGCAGGAATGGACCGCCAATGAAGAAGATCTGGGTTCTCAAAAGCTGTCTTGAGAATCTTCCAGTGAATGTCATCATGACACCACCAGGGAAGAAGACAAACCCCAGACCAAAGGCATCATATGGTCCAACGGCTTCATATGAACACAGGACTCACTTGAGTTACCCTAACGCCAATGTTTTGCAGGGAAATCATACTCAGACTCATGAATATGAGCATGTGTCCTCAAACCGCTATGTTCATAGAAATAAGGACTTTTCTGCTTATTCACATGAGTATCATTCATCTCCTGCAAGGCTATTTGCTAGGGCTTCAAAGCCGAAATTCTCAGATGCTGCACTTAGACTCATTGCTTCTAAGCCACCCCTGAAAATGTGGGTGGTGAAGAAGAATTAACTCTCTTTTGCAGAATGTGGTCTCCAGCCAGCAATCAAAGGCGTCCGATATAATTGCTGGGGACCTAAAACACAAAGGGACGCATGATAAAATGACTTACTATGTACTCCACATATGAATAGCTTACCTGTCATACTGTGTGCTAACTTTCATCTATGTTGTGATAATCCAAGTGTGCATCAACTGCTTATGCTTCACAACATACATTGTGAAGCCTATCCTCCTAACTGCACTATAGGGCATGTCACCAAAATCTTTAGAATGGATTATTGACAGCGGATGCACTAATCATATGACTGGTGATCGAAGTCTTCTCATGGACTCAACCTTACGTCCATCCGACAAGAGTCAAATCACATTTGCTGACACTGGTAAAGGCAAGGTATTGGGTCTAGGTAGAGTTGCAATCTCAAAGGATCAACACATGGATAAAGTGATGATTGTTGAATCCCTTGGATTCAACTTAATGTCTGTCTCAATGCTTTGTGACTTAAACATGATTGTGATATTTGGAAAATATCTTTGCCTTGTACTAATGGAATCTGACAAGTCTCTAGTCTTTGAAGGGTATAGAAAAGGTGATCTATACATGGTAGATTTCTCAGCAGGTCCACAGCTTGCCGTATGTCTTCTTGCAAAAGCTTCAGAATGCTGGCTCTGGCATCGAAGGCTGGGGCATGCTAGCATGAGGAACTTGCACACTCTCGTCAAGAAGAAGCATGTCAGAGGCATCGAAGGTGTCAAGTTCAAGAAAGATCATTTGTGTGGTGCTTGCGAAGCTGGGAAGATGACGAGGGCCAAGCACCCCTCGAAGACAATCATGACAACATCTCAACCCTTCGAGCTGCTACAATGGACTTATTTGGACCTACTCACTACTCCACCCTCACAACAACGGCGTGTCTCTATGGCTTCGTCATTGTTGATGACTACTCAAGATACACATGGGTGCACATAATTCTCTACAAGACTGAAGTACAAGATGTCTTCAGACGATTCGCCAATCGAGCAACGAACAACTATGGCGTCAAGATCAAGCATATCAGAAGTGATAACGGCACTGAATTCAAGAACACCGGCCTTGATCTTTATCTGGATACAATGGGAATCACTCATGAATTTTCTGCTCCTTACACACCTCAGCAAAATGGCATTGTTGAGCGCAAGAACAGAACCCTCATTGAGATGGCTCGAACAATGCTCGACGAGTACAAGACACCAAGAAAGTTCTGGCCTGAAGCTATTGATACTGCATGTCACATCATCAACCGTGTTTACATCCACAAGCTTCTGGGCAAAACAACCTATGAGCTCCTTACTGGCAAGAAGCCAAATGTCAGCTACTTCAGAGTCTTTGGTGCTAGGTGCTGGATCAAGGATCCCCATCACAAGTCAAAACTTGAACCCAAAGCTCACGAAGGCTTCATGCTTGGCTATGGAAAGGACTCACACTCCTACAGAGTCTTCAACTTCTTCCACTACAAAATCGTTGAAACAGTGGATGTGCGATTTGATGAAACCAATGGTTCACATCGAGAGCTCCTGCCAAGCACTCTAGATGAAGCTCCTTCCAGTGAATCTATCAAGCTGATGGGAACTGGTCAAATCATGCCCTCTGAAGCACAGCCTGAAGAGGAACTTATCATTTCCCCACCAAACCAACCTGAAGACAATGCTCAGACCGAAGACAATCCTCCCAATGATGACAATGATCAGCATGATCAAGGTCTTCGTCCAGTTCATCCTCGTGTTGCAAATGAAGTACAAATCGAGAAGATAATTGACAGCATCAATGCGCCTGGTCCGCTTACTCGCTCCAGAGCAACACAATTAGCAAACTTCTGTGGGCACTTTTCATTTCTGTCAATATCAGAACCCAAGAAAGTTGCTGAAGATTTTACGGAACCTGAATGGATTAAAGCCAGGCAAGAAGAACTTCAATAGTTCAAGCTGAATAATGTTTGGGAACTTGTCAAGCGACCTGACCCTTGCAAGCATAACATTATTGGAATGAAATGGATATATCGAAACAAGCAAGATGAGCATTGTCAAGTCGTCAGAAACAAAGCACGTCTTGTGGCTCAAGGATATACTCAAGTTGAAGGAATTGACTTCGATGAAACATTTGCTCCTGTTGCTAGGCTTGAAGCTATTCGCATACTGCTAGCCTATGCTAATCATCACAACATCTTGCTATCAAATGGATGTGAAGAGTGCATTTCTCAATGGCAAGATTGAAGAAGAAGTATATGTCGCTCAACCACCTGGATTTGAAGATCCAAAACATCCTGATATGGTGTACAAGCTAAACAAAGCACTGTATGGCCTCAAACAAGATCCTCGCGCATGGTATGCTACGATCAAAGACTTCCTGAAGAGCAAAGGCTTCAAACCAGGATCCCTCGATCCCACACTCTTCACGAAGACATATGATGGCGAACTGTTTGTGTGCCAAATATATGTGGATGACATTATCTTCGGCTGCACCAACCAGAAGTATAGTGATGAGTTTGGATACATGATGCAAGAGCAATATTAGATGTCCATGATGGGAGAACTGAAGTTCTTCCTTGGTCTTCAAATTCGTCAGCAAAGCAATGTCATCTTCACATCTCAGGAAAAATACCTCAAAGATTGTCTGAAGAAGTTTGGAATGGAAGACTGCAAAGGTTATACGACGCCAATGCCAGCCAAACACCACCTTGGTCCCGACGACAATGGTAAAGAGTTTGATCAAAAGGTATACCGCTCCATGATTGGTTCTTTACTTTATCTATGTGCATCTAGGCCAGATATTATGCTTAGTGTTTGCATGTGTGCTCGATTCCAAGCGGCACCAAAGGAATCGCATCACTTATCAGTGAAGCGAATTCTTCGATATTTGGCTTACACCCCAACACTCGGATTATGGTATCCCAAGGGCTCAAAGTTTGATTTGGTTGGATTCTCGGATGCTGATTATGCTGGTGACAAGGTGGATCGCAAGTCTACATCAGGCACATGTCATTTTCTTGGTCGATCACTTGTCTGTAGGTCTTCAAAGAAGCAGAATTGTGTATCACTCTCAACTGTTGAATCCGAATACATTGCTGCTGGATCCTGTTGTGCTCTGCTTCTATGGATGAAGAAAACTCTCAAGGACTATGGCATCAACCTGAAACAAGTACCTCTCTTCTGCGACAACGAGAGTGCCATCAAGATTGCCAACAATCCAGTCCAACACTCGAAGACAAAACACATTGAAATTCGTCATCACTTTCTCAGAGATCATGTTATGAGGAAAGATATCGATATCATTCACGTCAACACTGAAGAGCAACTTGCAGATATCTTCACAAAGCCCTTGGATGAGAAAAGGTTTTGCAAGTTACGGTGTGAGCTAAATATCTTGGAATCCTCTAATGTCCTGTGATCAGGCACACATCCTAACACTTATGCATGTTGATGACTTAGATGTGCAACACACAAAGTAATGTATATCTTCAATCAATGAAGATTTACACTCTGAGTGTGAATACATTAACATGGAATTTGACTTCGGAGCGCCACGATAATTGTGCACCGTGTCTGGTTCTAATACTTCCTATACGGTGGGTAACGCCACCACAAAATTTCTCTGTTTGAAGTGTTTCACTCATGGTGTTACTTTTGCAAAGACTTCGCAGTTAGTTTGTCTTCAGTTTCAACTTATCTTCATGTTGTTCTGCGCTATGATAATTTGATTGCATATATATATATATATATATATATATATATATATATATATATATATATATATACTAGTGTTATGTCCTCTACAGCATTCACTTATAGCTATGTCTTCAAGTTGAATCTTTCGAACTAAGTGAATGTGATCGGACCCTAACCTCTCTATGCTTTCTATCTCAAACTCTATCTGTCCAAATCATATGCATTCTATTGAAACTGTTGAATGTCTTCTCTGCGTCCTAGTCAGCAGAAGACACAGAGACAAACATCAAGTCCTATTTAAATGATTCATCTTTATTGTCGATATCCGGAGAAGCCGGAACAACTCTCCGACATGCCTGGCGGGCGTGGGAACGTGGGACAACTCTAAGTATGTTGCATGCTTGCCACGTGTCCCACGGATGTGAACAGACAGGGGCACCTGTGTAATTGCGCTGTGCCGCACACCTACTTATAAATACGTGTCCCCTACGGTCAAGAAAACCTTCTTCCACCTCTCCACCTCGTCAAAACCCTAGCGCCACCGCTAGCTCTCGATGACGCCAGCGACGAAGCGCTTAGCTGCCGCACCGGCAACGAAGCGCTTAGCTGCCGCGACTTCTCCGACGCCGTCCTCACGCCGGCCGTGGACATCGTCCTCTCTGCCGTCGCCGTAGGTGTCCTCCGTCGCCAAGTTAGGGCACGGTGGGCTGAACTTCTCGGTCTCCTATTCATCCAATCTAGCAGTTCTTCGTGCGGTAATTATAACTCTATTTTTACCACCTTTTTGATCTTCATAGATTCATCATATCTACCGAAAGTGGTTTCTACCTACTCAATGTTAGATCTATTCTGTCTGCATCTCATAATGCCTAGTCTATTCACTTAGATTTCCTATCTAGTTTGATTCCTCACTTGTACTTATTCACGGATTGGTACAAATCTGGAACCAACTCACCTCATATAAGTGAATGTCTTCGCTTCATGAGGTCAATGTCTTCAAACTGATTTATCTTCAAAATCTTCTGAGAATGCATATGACCTCTTCCCCTTCCCTCGCATCTCTAATGCTGTCACAGGTACATGTCCATGGGAGAATCCCTAGGTTCGCATAGTCTGCATTCGTTTGCAGAATTCTTTCAGCAACACATTGATTCTCCTGAAGCCAGTTCCTGTCTGACCAGCAAGCGAAAGCCTTTGAAGCCTTTGAACATATTGAAACCGTTCAGTTTGAAGTTCATGGCTGCAGAGAAATCAGTAAGGAAGGGTGGCAGACAGTGTCGTGGGGGAACGTCAAAGGATCTGCCTGATGATCTTGCAGAAATATATAAAACAGATCCTAAAGAAGATTACAATCAGCACAAGACTCGAATCCAATGGATTCGACGCTATTGGGCTGAACAGTGGTACAAGTACAAGTTTGTGACCCAGGAGTACGCAGAGAAAAATGCTATCAAGAGTCCTTGGGGTGATATTCTCTATCGAGGCCTTCCCCCCCAAGAACAAAGCTGAAGCCATTGCGCAAGAATTCTATCATTGCATGGTCCGTGGACCACAGCCTGAAGAAGCCGACCCATCATCATTGCTCTGGTGTCGTGACGACAATCTCTTCAAGCGCAACTTCTAGTTTGCTAAGGCTTCGGCAAAGGAAAACAAGAAGTCACGGGGATTAGACTTCAATCCTGGTCCCTCTGCTCCCCGTAATGATGGCACACGTGAAGCTGAAGAAAACAGAATTGGCCCCTTTGCAAACCTTGATGGCCTCATCTCCTACATCTTGGTACAAGGTGCCAAAGTGGATCATTCTGACAATGAGGCTGATTCTGATGAAGCCCCAGCTCCTCCTCCAAGGCAACAGAAGCCAAAGCTTCTCATGTGAAGCCACTGGCCACTGCACCTCCTAAAGCCAGTGTGCAGTCTAATGATCAATCCCGCATCTCCAAGAAGACGGAGAAGAAAAAGCAACTTGTCAGGCATACTGATCAAGCCTTGACTCCTGCCGCCATTCTGCGTGAAGAACCCATTGATCTGTCAAGTGATGAAGATCTTGCTGATGATGCCCTTGAGCAACTGATAAAGAGCAAGGAAGAAGCAGAAATCTTCAACAACCTGCCTCTCTTTGACGTGGCCATCATCCATAACTTCATTGATGAGTGGTTCGACACCCCCAATCTAAGCTTTGAAGATTTGCAGCTTCCCATTGGCCTCAGCGTCTCTTTCAATGTCGCCATTGCTTCTGAGCTGGCTCTTGCTCAGCGCATCGTTGAGCTGAAGAACAAAATTGATTATGAGAAGGCTCAATTCAAGAAGCATGTGGCGAAGCTCAGTGTTCAAGACGTCAGAAACTTCAAGGTCATGTTGCATGAGCTTAAAGAAGCTTTTCTGAAGAAGCGCCAAGAAGCTCAAGGCTCTCGTGAGCGCATGAAGAGATTGGCTGATAAGTGTGTGCTTGCCTACAATGAGGCTGAGAAGCGCAAGTCACTTGGCTGTCCTCGCATTGACCCCAGGATGGCTGCAAAGAAAAAGAAGAAGCTTCCTGCTGACCAGCCTACACCTTCAAGCCAAGAAGCCCCTCACATTATCTTCCCAAGCAGCATGACTGGCTCGAAGCCAAAGGTCACCACAACCGCTTCAGAAGAGAAGAAGACGAGGGTTGCCGAGGCTGAAGCCAGAAAGAGGAAGAACACTGAAGCCTCTGATGCCGCTCCCTCCAAGAAGAAGCGCAAGACCAAGAAGAGTCAAGCTGCTCCCACAGAGCCCCTTGTTGTAGAACCCATCTCAGTGGTTCGTCATGCATCTGCATCCCAAGAACTTCGCATGACTGTTCATGAGCCTGCTTCCACAGAGGCTCCTGAAGCTGAAGATATACCAGCAGCGAACCCACCGCTGCTGAAGACATTGGTCATGATGACAATGTTGAAGATGATGAAGTTCTTCCTCAGATCGAATATAATGTGGTATCATCGCATGTTCGTACGAACAGCGAAATCATCCGCATTGGTCGTCCTCTGATGCCAATTGCTCAGGATGCATCATGGGCTGATCACCCACAGCAACAAGACTCCCCAAGTACTCCCCAACAACAACAAACCACACCATCCGTACAAGTTGAAGAGGATGAGGACCTGCCCACTCCATCTCCAAAGGCGTCGCCCGTACTACAAAGGCTTCGCAAAGGACCAAGGCCTCAAGTCCCTCTTCCGAGCGTTCCAGAAGGAGAAGTGCACCGTCAACCTGTTGCATGTCAAGTGTTCTCTGAAGCCACTCCAACTGTGAATGTCTCTGTGTCTGAAGCACAAGCTGCTGAAGACAATCCGGCTGCATCAGCCGATGAAGAACGTCAAGAAGAACGTGTCCAAACTCCCCCCATGCCTGAAGAAACAGTTCATGAAGTGAATGTGTCTGTGCCTGACCCTCCAGCTCCTCAAGTGGAGGTTGAAAATCCTAAAGCTGCCACAACCAACGCAAGTGAAGCTTATGACGTTGTCATGACTGACGCTAATGTGGATGTTAAACAAACTAGTGTGCCTGAAGCTAATGAGGCCACTGCACCTGAAGCTAATGAGGCAACTGCTCCTGAAGCACCCATTGTGCAGCCTGAAGCCTCAGCTGCTGCCACTGCTCCTGTTCCGCCACCAAGGCCCTATACAATCGAGCAAGCATACAACCATGGCGAGCTAATCACAGTAATATGGCCCGTTCTGGTCCCTCTGCCTATTGTCTCTGGTCCTCAATTTGACTATCACATTGAGCATAGGTCTCAGGATCAGAAGCCCAAGCCAAGTCTGCCAAGGTTTCCTAGTACTGCCACATCTGCCGGGTCTTTCAATGCAAATGGCTTCAAGAGCCACAACACATTCTTTGACAGCTCAAAGAACCCCTACACGAAGCCAAGAGTATCATCAGATCAGTTTTGGAGTCATCAGCAGCGAAGCTATTACTCCTGTGTTCTGTATGATCAAGGGCGCATCTTCCCTCATATGCGCCTCGACACTGAAGCCATTGCTGGACTACCGTGCTTAGAAGAAGCACTTGATTGCTTTCGTGATGCTGGTCTGCTCCACTTTGTGACAGACATAGAACACTGGAATGAAGATCTATTGCTTCAATTCTATGCTACACTCCACATTCGCGGTTACAACAGAGATACGAAGACATGGGTTCTCGAGTGGATGACCAAAAATGTTCATCATGAAGCCAAAGCTCTTGACATCATTGAGCTTACAGGCCTATCCACTCCCGGAGAGCTCTATGAACCTGGTTGTCAAAACCACCGCAATGCATTGGAGAGCATCTTCCATAAGCATGAACCCAATATGAGCCAGATGTTGAGCATGATGAAGCCTTTGCCACGTGATGCTGAATATCCAAAGGAGTTCTTTGTTGATGACATTGAGTATCTGCCGCGCACCATATATCACATCATCAGGCGGACTCTATGGCCTATCAAAGGACATTCATCAGCTGCAAAACTCGAAGGAGCCATGAAGACTTGGTCTTTTACATCCTCAATGGCATCAGCTTCAATACACATGATTTCTTCATCAGACAACTTGCTGCTTCTGGACCTGATCTGTTTGGTCTGAAGTTTTATGCTCCATGGGTCATGCGCCTCATCAAGCGACACTCATCTGTCAACTAGCAACCATCTGCTAGAAATCATCTGATCTTTTTACCATAGGTTGATATGTTAGTTGAAGCCATATACTCTGACCCTGCCAAGAAGCCTCTTTGTCTTCAGAATGCCGAGCACCAAAGCTTCACTCAACCCATAGAAGGTGTTCAAGCAGCAACACGAATCTATCCATTGGCTGGAAATACTCGTCTGCCTCATCGAGCACCTACTGAAGCCACTGAAAGCACCATTGCCCAAAGGCCTCGGAAGCGCTCTCGCGTTCTCAATGACCAAGAACTTCTTGTGGCCCTACATCAGAAGCAAGATAAGCATCATTTTTGGCTGAAGCGTCAGATGCAAAGCCTCTTGGTGAATGTCAATCGCATTCGTAACCTTGCCACCAAGAATGCCTTTGTTGCTCATGAAACTTGCCGACGATCATGGAAGAGCTTGACCCTCCTTAGTGCTGAAGAAGATCTTCAAGACAATGGCTTCACTGAAAGATTCAAGTTTGACTCCACTCCTCCACGGAATGTTGTCCTACGAAGAACTCCATCTCTTGAGGACTCTGATTACTCTTCCTCCGCTGCAACTATCAATGCCAATGTCATCGATGATGAAAACGATGCAACTTCACCGCCCCCTACTTATGCTCGCATTAACACTGCACCAAGATCATCTGCACCGCCAAACAACAACGACAACCCTGCTGCTTCAACTACTCCTCATGAGGACGAGTAGATGCTCTATGTCTTCAAACCTTTTTGGTCATTACTGACAAAAGGGGGAGAAGCATATGAGTTGATAGTCTTCAAGCGGGTTCATATGGGCGGTTGCATTATATTTTGCCTCGTGCTTACAACTCTTGCTTTTTAAAACATTTGGTTCTTTGAGTTGTAACACCTAAACTTGATGGTCGTCTGCTACTTATTTGCTTTACTATGATGCGATGATAAATTCCGCATGTGCGATGATAACTTCCGCACTTAGATCATCCTGCAGACGTCCATTTTTCATTATGCATGTCATCCTATTTGCTATATCATTTCATGCATGATGAATTATCTTCATAAGTTGAAGTGGATCTCCACAAGTACAACCTGCCATGTGCATTTGCATTCCAAAAGCAAAATTACTTATATGCACATCTTCAGGGGGAGCCCTTGCTACTTATGAAGATAATTCCTATCCTTTACAATTTCACATACTTTATCCCCGTTGAAAACTTCAACCAGTTTGTTATCAATCACCAAAAAGGGGGAGATTGTAAGTGCATCTAGTGCCACCCCTAGTTGGTTTTGGAGTATTGACGACAAAGTTGGTTGAGGGACTAATGCGTTTGTGAGAATTGCAGGATAACGCAGGTAGTGTCCCTCATTGATTCGGTTTACCTACCGGAGATGACCCCTAAAAATGTATGAAGACATTGAAGACAATGGTGGTATGAGAAGATATTCATATTGAAGACTATGACATGAGAAGACATTGCTTGAAGACTATGGAACGCGAAGACTGTGTGGTTTCATTGTTTCCTTTTCTTCTTTGTTGAGTCATAGGAACCACCGTACTGTTAAGTGGGGTCCAAGTGAACTAAGTCATAGTGACTGAAGTGATGCTCAACCCAAATCCTATGTCTTCGAGCGAAGACAATGAGACCAAATCTTATCCAGAGCTAGATGAGTCAGCTTTGCTTGTAGCCCAGGTAAAGTTGCCGCGTGTGTTTGAAATCTGACCGTTGGAACACGTGTCAGTTCCTTAGTGACCCAGGGTCATTTCGGACAAATCAGGTCGGGTTGCCTTGTGGCTATAAATAGCCCACCCCCTACACCATAAATTGGTGGCTGCTCAGAGTTACTTTATGGCTTTTGTCGTTTTGAGAGCAACCCACCTCGAAGTCTTTGAGAGAGAAATCCTTGCGAGGACAAAGCCCAAACACCGAGAGCCAAAGAGTGTTAGGCATCACTGAAGTCTTTCTGTCTCTGTGACTTGAAGACTTATTACACTTGAGGACTGTGTATCCTCCAGCCAGTTAGGCCTCGCATTCTGAGCATCCAAGAGTCATTGTGGATTGTCGGGTGAACGAAGTCTGTGAAGGTTTGTAAGTCTACCTTGAAGACTTACCAGAGTGATTGGGCGAGGACTGGGTGTCCTTAGCTCAAGGGTAATAAGGTGAAGGCACGGTCTTCTGAGTTAAATCTCAGCCTCCCTAACCAGACGTACAGTTGTCACAGGAACTGGAACTGGTCCAACAAATCTTGTGTCTTCAACAAGTGACTGGTTCTATCTCTTCCCTCCTTTACTTTGAGTTTGTCTTCATGAAGTCATTGCTTATCTGTCTTATCTGATTGACTTCATTGCTTGACTACTATTGTTGATTGGCTTCGTACTATCTTCCATCATGATCCTACTACCTAGCTGCTATTAGTCTTCGTACGTTAATGCTATTGCATACTTGACTATGGCTTGCTTGTTGTAGTTTATCTTCCGCTGCATATCAATTAGGTCATTTCTATTGTTTGTCTTCGAAACTTCCACGTTTTGAAGATTAGATAAAAATCGCCTATTCACCCCCCCTAGTCGATAACTAGCACTTTCATCAACCACTATTCTTGTTTCCGAAACAACGTCCATTAGGGATTGGACTTGTGTCTGGAGCACAGATATATCACTCTGTCTAGCGGGAAGATTTTGTTCAATGGGCGATTTGGACGAGGTTACCTTGACAACCAACCCAGAATTACGCAGGAAGGTGCTTTTTGCACTGTTAGTGGAGAGATACTGACGCACTGCAGCAAGAGGTGACATTGTGCCTGTAGTAGCCTCGTCACCTTTAGGTGGTTGTGGCTGTTCAATCATTTGTTCCATAGCTTCCTGAAAGTTTGAACTTGTAGATTAGTGTACCAGATAAGTTACTAATGAGATAAAAACAAACAAAGTAGGTTAAACATTTATACATAACTTATTTTGGTGAACTACTGTAATACATTAGCATGTATTGTAGTGCCAACTACATAATAAAATCACTTTCGGAACATATGTCCATGTAGCATGCCTACTGTATTGTCTATTTCCTCACATTCGTTGACATCTAAGGATAAAGAGACATGGTTTAAAGTAGGATGAACGTAGTATGACATCATTCATATCATGGGCAAACAGATATAAAACAAACAAGCTATTTTATCATTGTGTGCGCACGTGAACATAACAACTAGATTACAGATCAAGACCAAAAGAATATCCTTCATCTCTTTTAAACCATGTAAGGTGAAATGATACGTTAAGACAACTGTGTATAAAAGTGAACAGCGTAACTGACATTGGCTGCAAACCAAGTAGTTAAATGAACACATCACAGTACCAATCAGTTCAAGGCAGGAGGAGTAAGGACTTACAACAGCGGCTTGAGCTGGTGTGCTCATGCCCTTCATCTTTCTGGTGTGGCAATGCTTGAAGATTTGCACTGCATTCGGTTCAGGTTCTTTTTGGTCCGCACGGGCTTTTCTCTGTATTTGGAACAAGTCAATATAGATACGATAATATGGCACAAAAAAAGAAGGAAGTAGCAGCTATTTACAAGAGCCTCACAGTGTGCAATATAGCTACGAGATCCTGTTGTCTGTTGGAATTTCACTTTAGAACGGTTGTTTTTGTTCTTCAAACAGTTAGCCTAGAAGAAGATACACTTGTAAGGCACATACATAAATACAAGTTCAATATGTGGTCTGATCAAATACATATAGCCTACCTGATACTTTGGGTCAGACCAGTGTTTAACGAGGGCTGTCCAGTCTTCATCTGTAATATATTCCACTAGAGATGTTTGGGCGATTTCATTGCTAGCTTTGCCTTCAAAGTGAGATTTTCTAAGGTGGTACCGATACTGTCGCAGAGCAGACTGAAAAACATGAGTGCATGCTTGTTTAGTTGCATCATCTTTCGGATCCAACTTGAACCTCATCTATTGAAAAAAGAATGTGAGTCTTATTAAGAGGAAGCTAGAAAGTATGGGACAGAGCAAGACAATATTACTAATTGTGATGAATAACATTACTTACGGATAAATGGTCGAGAAAGGTGTTAAACTGGGTATTGTCTTTCTCATTCCTGTACTGGATCCACGTTGGGAGGATACGCGCATGACACCTAACGACAATGGTTGCCTCTGACACTAACTTTGCTGACTCTGTAGCATCACGTGGCCTTTTTAAACCTGCCTCAAAATGGATCTCCATTCTTCCTCCTTTAGATTTTGTCAATCTGTCAAGCATTATCCCTGATGTCTGTTTCTGCTTGCGCCGTGGTGCTGGTTCAACAACGAATATGGAAAGTGTTAGTGTACATCAAACTGTGAGAGTACATATAAAGGAGCATGTAACTGCAACTTGACTCGGTCAGGTACCATCTTGGTGTTGATGCTCATGAGGTTCATCTGATCTTGCCAAGTCCTGTTGTGTCAGCAGTGCTTCGGAAGTAGTGTTAGGTGTGAAGGCAGCTTGGGAACTGGCCAGTTCTGGAGCAAACGAACGAGTAACTGGTTGAGATGCTGGTACAGTTGAAGCGGATGCTACAGCTGGTGGAGCAGGTGATACTGTTTTTGTAGATTTAGCCGGTGGACTTGGATCTTCTACTGCACTATAAGTACCAGCAGAATCTCGATGGCAGAACCTTTTCCGTTTCACCCGACGAGTAACAGCACTCCCTACTATATTATTTTCCTTGCTCTTTTTTGACTTTGCCATGTCAAGCTGTACCCACAACACAAAATAACAAAATCACTCTTCGGAACTCATTGATGCACGATATAGACAAGCAATACTTTGATGTAAGACAACCGTATGAGGATGGAATATGTAAGAAAAACAGGACGACATGACATATTCACAGCTACAATGTGCAAACTAAGCAGAAGGATTTTCAAGAAAATAGAAGTAATGCAAGCTAGACACCATATGAAAGATGCAACCAATATTACTCTGCCAAGTTAAAAGTGTCTTGTCATAAGTGGCAATTCGAAAAATTAGAAGCAGTACAACGTAGAAATCAATGCAAGATGCAACCACTATCAAACTGCCATGTTAAAAGCGTCCAATCATGAATTAGTGATGCGGGATACACAACTGCAGTACTTTGATGTAAGAACATGGTATGATAGATAGATGCAGTGTATTCTAGACACAGAAAGCCATGTCATATGCACATGTATAACGTATAAACTCAGCAGGTGCAATTTAATCAAAATAGAAGAAATACAGGCTAGACAACATATGCAACATGAAACCAATTATCACACTATCAACTTAGAGCAAGCACCTGCGATGGTGGAGTGCGGGAGATGAACTCATCATGTAGACTTGGGACTTCAACTTCATTAGCAGTAGCAGTGACAAATCTAGAGAGTCTCTATTTGCTTCGGTGCGGAGTACCACCAACATCCCCTAACTTACTCTTTTCCTTCCTATTTTTTGATATTGCCTTATGAAGTCAAAACCACAAGAAGATGAATAAAATTAGCTCTGCATAACTGGTTGATGCATGATACAGACGAACACTACTTTGATGTAGGGGAAGCGCACGATAGGAGGATGGAATATATACAAAAAAAAGACAGCGTTTCATATTCACACGTACTATAGGAGGATGGAATATGTATGAAAAAATAGTAAGTGGAAGGCATTTCAACAAAATTAGAAGAAATGAAAGCTAGGCACCATATGAACATGCAACCAATATCACTCTATCAGGTAAAAAGTGTCTCGTCGTAAGTGCCATTTCAAGAAATTAGAAGCAGTACAAGCTAGAAGACAATGCAAGATGCAACCTACATCACAGTCCCAAGTTAAATGTGTCTTATGGGTAAGTGATCGTTGCAGGTATAAGTTGTAAGCTACGCAGATGCAATTCTACATAATCAGAAGCAATACAAACTAGACATCATACGGAGAACGCAACCACGTATAACAGTTCCAAGTAAGAGCAAGCACCTGTGATGGTGGAGTAGGGGAGATGTGCTCATCATGTACACGTGTATTCTAGACACAGGAACACGTGTCATATTCACGGGCATTATGTGTAAAGTAAGCAGATGCAATTCAAGTTAGAAGCAATACAAGCTAGACATCATACGCAACATGCAACCACATATAATAGTGTCAAGTTAGAGCAAGCACCTGTGATGGTGGAGTAGGGAAGATGTGCTCATCATCTACACAGCTACGTTGACTATCCAGCCTTGTGTTGTCTTGTGAATCTTGTTGGGAGGAGGGCGGAGTAGAATCTTTAGAGACCCCCTGTTTGAGTTGCTCCGAAGGACCACCGTCATCCACTCCCAGACTAATTTCCTTCAGATGTAATGATTTTGCATTGTGAAGTCAAACCAATAAGAAAAAGGAATAAAATTCGTTCTTCAGAACTCATTCATGCATGATACTGATGAACACTACTCGGATGAAAGGCAAACACATGATGCGAGGATGGAATATGTACGAAAAAATGGACGGCTTGACATATTCACACCTATGATGTGGTAACTAAGCAGAAGGCACTTCAACAAATTACAAACACTGCAAGACACCATATGGAAGGTGCAATCAATATCACTCTGCCAAGTTAAAATGGTCTCGTCATAGGTGGCATTCATCAAACTAGAAGCAATACATGCTAGAAATCATATTCAAGACGCAAACCAATATCACACTGCCAACTTAAAGGTGTCCCATCATAAGTGACTGATGCAGGATACACAAGAAGAGTAGTTTCATGTAAGAACATGGTGTGATAGACAAATATAGTATGTACCAAAAACAGGAAAGCGTGTCATATTCACATGTATCATGTGTAAGTTAAGCAGATGCAGTTTACACTAATTAGGAGCAATACGAGCTAGACACCATATGCAACATGCAACCAGATATCACACTGCCAAGTTAGAGCAAGCACCTTGGATGGTGGAGTAGGGGAGCGGAGACTTGGACCATGTAATGCAGTATCAGTACAAGGAGAATCGGTACAGATGCTCCGTTTACATTGCTGCAGAGGACCACCATCATCGCCTTCCTTGCTCTTTTCCTTCCTCTTTCTTGATTTTGCCTTGTCAAGTCAAACCCACAAGAAAAAGGAATAAAATTTGCTCTTCAGAACTTATTGATGCATGATACTGACGAACACTACTTTCATGTAAGGCAGCCGCATGATAGGAGGATGGAATATGTATGAAAAACAGGACGGCGTGACATATTGACATGTATGATGTATAAAGAGTAAACTAAGCACAAGGTGCTTGAACTTGTTAGAATCGATGCAAGTTAGAAACCATATGAAAGATGAAACCAATATCACTCTGCCAAATTAAAAGGGTGCCCTAACAAATGTATTTGACCAAATTAGAAGCAATACATGGCAACAGGCTAGAAATAATATGCAATATGCAACGAATAAAGGTGACTCATCGTAAGTGATTGATGCAGGATAGAAAAGAGAGGTAGTTTCATGTAAGAACAAGGTTAACACATAGATGTAGTGTGTATCAAAAATAGGAAGGCGTGTCATATTCACAGGTATAGTGTGTAAACTAAGTAGATGCAATTTACCCTAATTAGAAGCATTACAAGCTAGACACCGTATGCCACATGCAACCACATATCACACTGCGAAGTTGGAGCAAGCACCTGTGATGGTGGTGTAGGGGAAGTGTTGTCTTCAGGTACAGAGCAACGTTCAATATCTTTATTTAGGCTTGTTGTTTCTTGAGAATCATGTGGAGAGGATGAAATTGCATTCTTTATAAGAGTATTGCGTCTCATATTAACCCACGCGCGTGACTGTCTCATCATAAGCGATAGACGCAGGATACACAAGAATAGTAGTTTGATGTAAGAACATGGTGTGATAGGCAGATGAAGTATGTACCAAAAACAGGAAGGCGTGTCATATTCACATGTATAATGTGTAAGCTAAGGAGATGCAATTTAACAAATTAGGAGCATTGATGAGGGATACACAAGAAAAGTAGTTTGATGTAAGAACATGGTTAATAGAAAGACGTAGTATGTACCAAAAACAGGAAGGCATGTCATATTCACAGGTATAATGTGTTAACTAAGCAGATGCAATTTACCCTAATTAGAAGCATTACAAGGTACACACCATATGCAACATGCAACCACATGTCACACTGCCAAGTAAGAGCAAGCACCTGCGATGGTGGTGTGGGGGAATTGCGGTGATCAACTAGAGAGCTACGTTGACTATCTTCATTTAGCCTTGCTGTTTCTTGAGAATCATGTGGGGAGGATGACACTGCACTCTTTAAACGAGTAGGGCGTCTCACAGTAACCCACCCGGGTGACTGTCTCATCATAAGTGATTGACGAGGGATACAAAAGAGCATTAGTTTGATGTACGAACATGGTTAATAGACATATGTAGTATGTATCAAAAACAGGAAGGCATGTCATTATCAAAGGTATAATGTGTAAAGTAAGCAGATGCAATTTAACCAAGAAGCAATACAAGCTAGACACCATATGCAACATGCAACCACATTTGAGAGCGTGAAGTTAAAGCAAGCACCTGGGATGGTTGTGTGTGGCAATTGAGATCATCAAATGTAGAACTATGTTTACTGTCTCCAGCTGCTGACACTGCACCCATTAGAGCGCTGAAATGCTTAGTGCTTATCTTTGAATTACACTGGAGCGACTTCTATCTTTTCTTTTCTGCATTCATCAACACTGCGTTAGAGTCTGAAATACCCATGCATAAAAAAACAATAGTGTGAGTATGGGTGAAGTGTGTGCACAATTAGTATAGTGTAAAGGTAGCAGATAACAGGTCGGTGAGAAATAAATGATGGGAGATATATGATAGCTCTACAACATGCATGGCACACTCAATTACTACAGGATTCTATGAAAATAACAGTCGACTGAAAGCAAATAGGTCAATCCATTTTTTCTGCACCGTCCGATGAACAAAGAACGGGCAGATCGCCTTCATCTACCTCCAGCCAGTCAGTGTTGACGATCTTCCTCGAAACGCCAGCGACCACCGGCCCAGTATTCCTCCCCTGCCTGCGCCCTCCCCTCGACCTCACTGCACCGCCGTGCTTGGAACCGCCCCCGGCCATCCATTCAAGCCTCGCCGACCTCCAGATCGGGCGCAAGCAGCTCCTGCGCCCCACACCCCTATGATAGACACCGATGCGCCGCTTCCCCGGGGAACATGCGGACTAGGTGCTCTGCGCGCCTAAGCGGGTGCTGCTTCTTTTAATTGTGGTTCGACTGACCCTGAATTGAAATCCAGGCGGGCTACTGACCTCTAGCAAAGGTGAAATAGTAAAAGGGAGGAAACCTTGAGCATTTAGTATCACGAAGAAGATGCAGTAAGAAGCGCTCAACTAGTTTCTTTTGTGGGATGAATACGGTGTGAGCGGAGACGTGAGATTTACACGAATAAGGGAAGAGGAGTACCTCTTTCTGCAGGTAGTGCTGTGTCCTCCTTCTGTTTTTCCGACGATCTTGTTGTTCGCTGGAAACCAGAAGTTGTGGAGGACGGTGCAGCCTTGGATGAACCCATGGCCAAGTTGTTGAGTGTGGTGAGGTGGCCGTCTGTCGGCAGCGGGGAAGCAAATCTGAGGCGGCGAACGACAGCGTAGCGGGAACAGCTCCGGTGCGGTGGATGGTTGCGATAGTGGAGCCGTAGCAGTGAGGCGCAGGACGGCGTGGTCGGAGTGGTTCTGGTACGGCTCACGTCAGCGTCGGTGTCGTGGAGGCAGCTCTGCCTCAGCTTCAGCTGCTAAGTCCTTGAGGGCGTTGCGGTTGCGTTGGACGACGACGTCGGGGTACCGGCTCCGGCGTGATGGAGGAGGGCGGCGGTGGATTGGCCGCTATGGGGTGGAGGACGGAGGAGGCTGGGGTTTCGCGGCTGGTGGAGAGGGCGTTTTCGCGCCCATGGAGTATGAATGGGGAAACGGAAGGAGGCGGGGAACTAAGGGGGAACAATGTTTCGGTTTGAGACGCGCTTGTTTGAAATTTGGGGAAGTTACAAACTTTGCCCCCATCTAAAATTTCGGACATATTGCGGGTTGGGGGTAGGACAGTCATGTCAGGTGTCCCAAATGTGGGCGGGATAGATTTCGGCCGAGCGCATGGGTGTTTAGGCACCAACGGCGTATGAATGCTTCTCGGAGGCGGTTGAGACTGGCGTCTTGGTGAAGTTACAAACCTACCCCGGTTTAGACCTTTGGACATCGGGCCGATAGGCTACATAGGCCAGAGTCAGGACAGTAATTTCCTACCACCAAAACATTAGTCTCGTGCGGTTTCGGGTGACCAGAGGACTATTTGGCGCTTCGTTCAATATTTGGGAGCAGAAGCATTAACGTTTTTGGTTCCTTGAATTGAACTTTCAGGATTTGTCAAACTTCACAAATCTTTACTCTTGAAAATCCTAAAGCCACGATTATTTTGGAATGGAGGCGGTACATTTTAATATACATTGTACACGAGTATATATTAAAAAATGTGCAACTTACCTCAGTTCATGCATGGTTCCAGGTATAATCTCCTTGGTTGCAAAAAAAAAGTTTGACATGCGTATGAATATATATAGCATGTTCAAACTCACAACAAAGATTGATGCCCCCTTTTACATCTGATTTACAAATGCCATTATCTCGGGTTCAAATAGATGAATGCACTTCCTATGAATTCGAATCTTCAAAACCCCCTTTATGTTGAATTCGACATGTATTTTATTTCGTAGCTAGCAATTTGGAATGTATCCATGCAAGTGACAAATGTATAAAGTGCTTCACACTAACAACATGGAGTGCACTAATTAATGTTTATATATGAATTGCAAAAGCATCCATTGCCTGTATTTCAAACCGCTCTCACTCTATGGATCGATAATATGAAATAAATACATGCACATGCTAGAATTCAATAGAGTGTGGGTGTCTGATAGACCGATTTTCGTCCATACACAAATTTGCAAAACTCATGATCTCATCCAAATATAATAATACCATTTATATTTTAATTTAATGCGTATAACCGCCTTTTACACATAGATGCACTATGCCTCGCCCCATTCTCACAAACGTGTTATATATCTCTCTATCTAACGCATAAGTGCACACACTTTATATGCATCGGCATTTCTCTTTCACACATGCTCACAATCTCTCTCAGGGTGTCGGGGTGTCTCACGAACATGCTCTCTCTGTTTCTCTCTCTCTCTATTTCTGACTACTATGTACCACTCTTTTCACTAATCTCAGTTGGAAAACACTATTTCTCTCACATGCATATATACACATGCACGGTCTCTACTAGCCCTCTATACGCACATATATGTGCCTACGTGTCTCCCGCACGCAAATTATCTTTAGGCCTCTCTC